>NW_021822941.1:941387-970115 GCF_901001165.1 Salmo trutta | reverse complement strand
AGCCAAGACCGAAACGAGCCAATAACACATCTTCACCTTCCAGCACCCTGTGAGAGGGACTAGTCTATGACTCGCTAGCAAACGTACATAGCAACAAACATCCGCCGCTGGGTACAAGCCAAAAGTGAACAGTGTCGCAACGGTCATTTTAACCATGACGATATAACGTGTGACTGCTGGAAATGATAATGTGACATCACCAACACATGGCATCTTCTATCTGCTCCATAGATTTAGGGTTGCCATACATTGTCGCTATGGGGTCATGTGGTTCTATCTGCTCCATAGCTTTAGGGTTGCCATATGTTGCTTGCTATGGGGTTATAATGATCAATTAGCCTTTTAAAATGATAAACTTGGATTATTAACACAATGTGCCTTGGAACACAGGAGTGATGGTTGCTGATAATGGGCCTCTGTACGCCTATGCAGATATTCCATTAAAAAAAATCAGCCGTTTCCAGTTACAATATCATTTACAACATTAACAGTCTACACTGTATTTGCTAATTTGATGTTATTTTAAAGGACAGAAAAAGGTGCTTTTCTTTAAAAACAAGGCATTTCTAAGTGACCCCAAACTTTTCAACGATAGTGTATATCTCCCTCTCTTCCTCTCCCTCCCTCTCTAACTATCTCTTTCTATACATCTATCCCTCTCTCTCTACCTATACATCTATCCCTCTCTCTACCTCTACATCTATCCCTCTCTACCTCTATACATCTATCCCTCTCTCTCTACCTCTCTACATCTATCCCTCTCTCTCTACCTCTATACATCTATCCCTCTCTCTCTATCTATACATCTATCCCCTCTCTCTACCTCTATACATCTATCCCTCTCTCCTCTACCTCTATACACTATCCCTCTCTCTCTACCTCTATACATCTATCCTCCTTCTACCTCTATACATCTATCCCTCTCTACCTCTATACATCTATCCCTCTCTCTCTACCTCTACTACCCCTCTGTCTCTCTACCTCTACTACCCCTCTATCTCTCTACCTCTATACATCTCCCTCTCTCTCTACTCTATACATCTACCCTCTCTCTCTACCTCTATACATCTATCCCTCTCTCTCTACCTCTCTACATCTATCCCCTCTCTCTCTACCTCTATACATCTATCCCTCTCTCTCTACCTCTATACATCTATCCCTCTCTCTCTACCTCTAATATCTATCCCTCTCTCTACCTCTATACATCTATCCCTCTCTCACCTCTATACATCTATCCCTCTCTCTACCTCTATACATCTATCCCTCTCTCTACCTCTACATCTATCCTCTCTCTACCTCTATACATCTATCCCTCTCTCTCACCTCTATACATCTATCCCTCTCTCTCTACCTCTATACATCTATCCCTCTCTCTCTACCTCTATACATCTATCCCTCTCTCTACCTCTATACATCTATCCCTCTCTCTACCTCTATACATCTATCCCTCTCTCTCTACCTCTATACATCTATCCCTCTCTCTCACCTCTATACCTCTATCCCTCTCTCTCTACCTCTATACATCTATCCCTCTCTCTCTACCTCTATACATCTATCCCTCTCTCTCTACCTCTATACATATCCCTCTCTCTCTACCTCTATACATCTACCTCTCTCTCTACCTCTATACCTCTATCCCTCTCTCTCTACCTCTATACTCTATCCCCTCTCTCTACCTCTATACATCTATCCTCTCTCTCTCTACCTCTACATCTATCCCTCTCTCTCTACCTCTATACATCTATCCCTCTCTCTCTACCTATCTACATCTATCCCTCCTCTCTACCTCTATACATCTATCCCTCTCTCTACCTCTATACATCTATCCCTCTCTCTACCTCTATACATCTATCCCTCTCTCTACCTCTATACATCTATCCCTCTCTCTACCTCTATACATCTATCCCTCTCTCTCTACCTCTATACATCTATCCCTCTCTCTACCTCTATACATCTATCCCTCTCTCTACCTCTATACATCTATCCCTCTCTCTACCTCTATACATCTATCCCTCTCTCTCTACCTCTATACATCTATCCCTCTCTCTCTACCTCTATACATCTATCCTCTCTCTCTACCTCTATACATCCCTCTCTCTCTACCTCTATACATCTATCCCTCTCTCTCTACCTCTATACATATATCCCTCTCTACCTCTATACATCTATCCCTCTCTCTCTACCTCTATACATCTATCCCTCTCTCTCTACCTCTATACATCTATCCCTCTCTCTCTCTATACATCTATCCCTCTCTACCTCTATACATCTATCCCTCTCTCTCTACCTCTATACATCTATCCCTCTCTCTCTCTACCTCTATACATCTATCCCTCTCTCTCTACCTCTATACATCTATCCCTCTCTCTCTCTACCTCTATACATCTATCCCTCTCTCTCTCTACCTCTATACATCTATCCCTCTCTCTCTACCTCTATACATCTATCCCTCTCTCTCTACCTCTATACATATATCCCTCTCTCTCTACCTCTATACATCTATCCCTCTCTACCTCTATACATCTATACCTCTCTATACCTCTATACATCTATCCCTCTCTCTCTACCTCTATACATCTATCCCTCTCTCTCTACCTCTATACATCTATCCCTCTCTCTCTACCTCTATACATCTATCCCTCTCTCTCTACCTCTATACATCTATCCCTCTCTACCTCTATACATCTATCCCTCTCTCTACTCTATACCTCTATCCCTCTATCCTCTCTCTCTACCTCTATACATCTCTCCCTCTCTCTCTACCTCTATACCTCTATCCCTCTCCCTCTCTCTCTACCTCTACATCTATCCCTCTCTCTCTACCTCTACATCTATCCCTCTCTCTCTACCTCTATACATCTATCCCTCTCTCTCTACCTCTATACATCTATCCCTCTCTCTACCTCTATACATCTATCCCTCTCTCTAACTCTATACATCTATCCCTCTCTCTCTACCTCTATACATCTATCCCTCTCTCTCTACCTCTATACATCTATCCCTCTCTCTATACCTCTATACATCTATCCCTCTCTCTCTACCTCTATACATCTATCCCTCTCTCTACCTCTATACATCTATCCCTCTCTCTACCTCTATACATCTATCCCTCTCTACCTCTATACATCTATCCCTCTCTACCTCTATACATCTATCCCTCTCTCTCTACCTCTATACATCTATCCCTCTCTCTCTACCTCTATACATCTATCCCTCTCTCTCTACCTCTATACATCTATCCCTCTCTCTCTACCTCTATACATCTATCCCCTCTCTCTACCTCTATACATCTATCCCTCTCTCTCTACCTCTATACATCTATCCCTCTCTCTACCTCTATACATCTATCCCTCTCTCTCTACCTCTATACATCCATCCCTCTCTCTCTACATCTTTTCATCTATCCCTCTCTCTACCTCTATCTCCAAATCACTCTATCCCTCTCTCTACCTCTATCCCTCTCGCTACCTCTACCTCTCTATCCCTCTCTCTCTACCTCTATCTCTCTATCCCTCTCTCTCTAACTCTCTGCCTCTATCTCTCTATCCCTCTCTGTAACTCTCTGCCTCTATCTCTCTATCCCTCTCTCTATAACTCTCTACATATATTCCTCTATCTCCCTCTCTTTATCTCTATCCCTCTTTCTCTATACTCCAGTCTATGTAAGTCAAAGTAATTAGTAATATCATGCTGTTTTGGGATATCAGAAACAAGGTGGAATAACACATAGATAAGAGAAACAGAATAGCACTGATAGAAACAAGGTGGAATAACACATAGATAAGAGAAACAGAATAGCACTGATAGAAACAAGGTGGAATAACACATAGATAAGAGAAACAGAATAGCACTGATAGAAACAAGGTGGAATAACACATAGATAAGAGAAACAGAATAGCACTGATAGAAACAAGGTGGAATAACACATAGATAAGAGAAACAGAATAGCACTGATAGAAACAAGGTGGAATAACACATAGATAAGAGAAACAGAAAAGCACTGATTGCTTATTAGCAACGAGATGGCTTGTTTGTTTTGGTTGTGTCTGTGTGGGGGGTATCTGCCTTTGTGCATGTTTGTGTGTTGGGGGGGGGGGTGTGCTTTGTGCGTGTGTGTGGGGGAGGGGGGGGTGTCCGCTTTGTGCGCGTGTGTGTCTGTATGTGTGTGTAGTGGGTCAGTGTCTGCTTTGTGCATGTTGGTGTGTGTGCCTTTGTTTACGGTTTGTGGATCTCTGTTTGTGTGTGTTTGTGCATATAAATGCATGTTTGTGTGTGTTTGTGCATATACATTTATGTGTGTGCGTGCGTGCGTGCGTGCGTGTGTGTGTGTGTGTGTGTGTCTTGATGAGGTCATCCTGTAATATATAGCTGCTGGCAGGGGTTGTCATTGCAAGTCATTGTTTTGTCTTGTTTATTTCCTGGTCTGGGGGAGAAAAGGTGCAGAGGATAAACAGCCCTATGGTGACACGCACACACACACACACACACACACACACACACACATACACACACACACACACACACACAGAGAGAGAGAGACACCGGAGGAAACATGCAGCCAGAGAGAATAACAGTTTCATTTGACATCATATGACAAGGCTTCTCTGCACCTATCCTCATCCCGCTCTCTCTCTCCTCTCCTCTCTCTCTCCTCTTCTCATCTCCTCTCATGCTCACCTCTTCGCTCTCCATCTCATCTCTCTCTCTCTCTCTCTCTCTCTCTCTCTCTCTCTCTCTCTCTCTCTCTCTCTCTCTCTCTCTCTCTCTCGGCTTGTTTGTTCTCTGTCTCAACTATGTGCAGATGTGAGAGACAGAGAGAGAGATAGCTGAGAGTGTGAGAAAGAGAGGGAGAGAGAGAGGGAGAGAGAGGAGCGGGAGAGAGGGAGAGATGGAGAGAGAAAGAGAGAGAGGAGAAAGAGAGAGAGGAGATGAGTGAGAGAGAGGGAGAGAGAGAGAGAGAGAGAGAGAGAGAGGAGAGAGAGAGAGAGAGGAGAGAGAGAGAGAGAGAGAGAGAGAGGAGAGAGAGGAGAGAGAGATATGAGAGAGAGGAGATGGAGGAGAGAGAGAGAGGGGGAGGAAGGGAGAGAGAGAGATAGCGAGAGCATCATTGCAACAGCAGTATTATCAACGATCCAGATTTGTCCAACCCCCTCATACACGCACACACACACACACACACACACACACACACACACACACACACACACACAGTATAATCAGCGGGACAGATTTGTCTAAGCAGGTCCTTTGATCTTCAGCCCTCTCAGCCACGGTATGGAGGAATTACTGACTGGAGAGATTGACCCCTTCTTCTCCTACATTCCCTCCCCCTCTCCTCTCCTCCCTCCACCCTTCGCTCCACTCTTCCTTTGATCACTCCATTCCAATGTGTCGGCATTGTCCCGGCGTTGGGAAAACTGAAAAAAACTGCAAATCCAATCTGCACCACGATTAAGCTGGAGGTTTCATTTTGTTACTCTCTTCCTCTCTTTTCCTCCATCTCTCTCTCTCTCTCTCTCTCTCTCTCCTCGTACTCTGTTACTCTCTTCCTCTCTCTTCCTCCGTCTCTCTCTCTTTCTCTCTCTCTCCTCGTGCTCTGTTTCTCTCTTCCTCCGTCTTTCTCTCTCTCTCTCTCATTCTCCTCCTCTTCCTCAGGCCCTCTTTTTCTCTCCCACCATCTCCCCCTCTCTCTCTCTCTCTCTTTCTCTCCCTCCCCCTCTCTCTCTCTCTCTCCCTCCTCCCCTCTCTTCCACTCCCACTTCTTTTTATATCCCTTCTCTTCTCTCTAAGACTAATTACCTCAACTGTACCTTGCTTTACGCTCAGCGTGAGTATTGGATCGCAATTTTCGCCCTTTTTGTTTTGTCTCAGCCAGTGTTTTGGCAAACGCTCAGTGTCAATGAATTGCCGCTCTGTGGTAGGATTCAAAAGGAACTCAAATCGTTCAATAATCATCATCACCACTATGTGGCTTCTTTGTAGTGTATTCAGAATATAATTTGTTGTTTTTTGTCTTTGTGTAGTGATAACTTTGTCTCACCTGTGTTCCAAATGGCAAATCTCTCTGGCTTTTCGAGGCCAAATGTAGTGCACTATAATGGCGAATAGGGTTATATTTGGGATGTAGTTTATCTCCGTTTTTGGGTGAGACTGTGTCTTAAACATCAGTCTGTGTTAATGCGGCAGTTGGAGGAAGTTGATTGATAGATGGAGGGTGGTAATGGTTTTGTAACATAATGCTGCTATGATTGCATATTGCTTCAGATGAATGAGAATCTGTTCAAAAAACCAAAGACTCCATCACTGTTTACCACTGTCTGTTTGATTAATAGCGTTCTGTTGTTTTTAACATCACAAACCAATTTTCTAACTTGTTTATCCTCTCTCTTTCTCTCTACCCCTCCCTCCATTTATTTCCCTCCTCACCCCCACCCCTCCTTCCCTGCATCCATCCTTCCACCACTCTTTTCCTCTCAACTCCCTCCCTCCCTCACCCCCACCCCTCCCTCCCCCTCCCTTCCTCCCACCCACCCACCTCTCCTCTCACTCCCCCCCAACTTCTCCTCCTTCCCTCCCTGTAGGTACAGATCTCTTCTCTAACTGTACAGAGGAGTGTAAGGCCCTGGGTCACTCCGACCGCTGCTGGATGCCAGCTTTCGTCGCTGGCGACGGTCGCCAGGGCACCGGTGGCGACTACCGTAGCAACCTGCACGTGCCAGGCATGGACTCCGTGCCGAACACTGAGGTACCCGCCACCGCCGCGTCCGGTCACCACGACAACGACCTTACGCTGACTTCTGACCTCACCACCTCTGATAGGTCATTCTCTACGTTCGGAAAAGATGGCGGCGGATGCACCACACTGCCACGGTCAATGCACCACCTCCACCACCTCCACCAGTCACATCAGCTACATCTCCAACACAACAGCCCAGCTACAGCTAGAGCTACTGCCACTACTACTACAGACACCACGCTAGAGAGGAAAGACTATGAGTCCTTAAGGGGTACACTACCGCTACCATACAAACCCACCTTCTGTGAGTACGAGTACCAGACTACGTCACTACAGCCCTACAACTTTGGCCTGGTCCACTATCCATATTAGCAACTTTCTGAAAGATATTCTGATCTGATAATATTTTTTAAATATACTTTGGAAAAAAACCTCTGATCTGTAAATATATAAAAATCATAGAAATTCTGATCTGATCATATTTTTAAAAGATACTTTTTAAAAGATATTCTGATCTGATAATAGTTATAAAATATACTTTTTAAAGAAATTCTGATTTGATAATATTTTTTAAATATACTTTTGCAAATAACTTCTGATCTGATAACATTTTTTAAAAGATACTTTTTGAAATTGAGATAGTTTATTGCTTTTTTATTGGTGTATTTTCTGTTCAGAAATGCAATTGAAGTAAACATTTAGTTGTTTGATTTTTTTCAAAATGTAACCCTTCTCCTAAACCCCACTATATATTTCTCTGACCTCCTAAATCCTTCACCATATTTATTGTTTGAAATAATAACAAATAAAAAGAAATCAACTTTTGATTCAAAAATGTGTTTGTGGCCACCTTTTTCTTTCCTGTCCCCCCTATATATATATACTATCTACTTGTTCTATTAGCAGATTTTCTCAACTATAGTTCTTCGGCCATTTTTTCTATCAGTGAACCACTGCTTAGCAAACAAGGTCAGATTAGACATCTCAACACTTTCTTCTGTTTTGACATGTTCACCGAAAACTAGAAAACAAGGTTATTCTTCTACAAAACATGTACTGAGCAGTAGTAATATTATAATGTAGTCTGGTGTCTGCTCACAGTCATACTAGACATGCCTCTGAAGTCACACCCTATTTCCCCCTGGGTCCTGGTGAAAAGTAGGGAACAGGGACGTAGCCTACGACTCATCGATAAAAAACGGCATTCTTTTTCTAAAAACACCTTCCTGCGCAACTACTGATTGTCCTTCCACCTAGTAGTCTCTTCTCACTATGGGCTGCGTCAGAAATGGCACCCTATTCCCTATGTAGTGTACTGCTTTTGACCAGAGCCCTGTGGGACCTTGTTAAATGAACTGCGCTATGTAAGGTGTAGGGTACCATCTGCCACGTGCTTCTATGGAAACATAAAGAGCTACAACGCCAGGACATCATTAAACTGGCAGGGAGTGAAGACGTTTGTTTTTAACCATGTTTTAACACTTAGTTACATAACGAGCAGCTCCTCTGCTAAATTAACACGCTGCTGTAAATTGTGATTCTACATTTTAGGGCATGCTGTGTGAGTGTGTCTGTCTGGATCTACGTGTGTGTGTGTGTGTGTGGTGTGTGTGTGTGTGTGTGTGTGTGTGTGTGTGTGTGTGTGTGTGTGGTGTGTGTGTGTGTGTGTGTGTGTGTGAGTGTGATGTATGGGTTGGTTCTTCTATCCTTGCGGGGACCTAAAATCCCCAAAGTCTCCCCATGGATTGTACAACAAGGAAGATTCTCCCTCGTGGGGACAATTCCCACATCCCCATGAGGACGAAGACTATGTTAGTCTTAGGGGTTTGGTTCAGGTTTAAGAGGGTTTCTGTTTCTGCTTTTGTAAAACCTTGGGTTGCACGAGCCTATTGCAACTTTCTGCCCTGTTTCTATATTGTACATCAGACCGGTCTGGAGAGGGTGAGAGAACGTGAGAGGCCGATAGGGGTCTATAGGGGTCGATAGGGGTCACCCATCACAGTTCAACAACAGGAGGAAGACCATTATTAATAAACTTCTGAGGGTAAAAAAGTTTAATAAAAAAAAAATATATTATGATAAAATCATTATAATGCATGCAAACTGAATCAGTGAAATGAATAGATAAATAATTAAATAAGTAAGTACATAATTGGAAATCCCACCAAGGGATGACAGGATTAAGTTCTACAGAGAAAAGTGTTAAAGCGCTTGATGTAATACAATGAAATATAAAATATAAAAAAAGACAAAACCAGATTGAGCAAATAAATATATACATTTTTTGTTGAACTTCCTCCTCATGTCAGTGGCCCCCCAGCTCTGTTAATTAGGCCCTTACTAACTCCCACAGTCAATGCTTTCTCCTACCCTTTTCCATTCACACCTAGGGGTTAGGTTTAGGGTTAGGGTTAGATTTACGGTTAGGGTAAGGGTACGGGGTTAATGGTTACGTTTAGGGTTAGGGTTAGATTTACGGTTTGGGTTAAGGTTACGGGTTAAGGTTAGGGTTAGGGTAAAGGGTTAGGGGTTAGGGTTACAGGTTAGGGTTAGGGGTTAGGGTTAAGGTTAATGGTTAGCTTTAGGGGTTAGGGGAAATAGGATTTTGAATGGAAAATAATTATAGGTCCCCACAAGGATAGATGAACATAAAATATGTGTGTGTGTGTGTTGTGCCTTGTCACTTGGTGCTGTGCTACGGAGCATAGATAATTACAAGAACAGCTTCATTCCCTTCTGTCTGCTTCATATCTCAGCAATCTGGGATTGGTACCAACATCACATTTTGGACGTGTCAATGAGAGATATCAGACTATAGCCATTGATTATTGAAGACTGTATCTTAGAAATGCCCCATGACTTGAGTCCAACTGAAGTTCAACCATCCCACAACTGTAGTTCAACCATCCCTCAACTGTAGTTCAACCATCCCTCAACTGTAGTTCAACCATCCCTCAACTGTAGTTCAACCCATCCCTCAACGTAGTTCAACCATCCCTCAACTGTTTACCAAATATGTTGGTGTTTTGAATCCCAGATTGCCCCTTTAACATCAACTATAGTGTCTCTGCTTTATTCTGACATAACCTGTAGTTTATAACCAGTTATTATAGTCTGGTTGTAGTTTATAACCAGTTATTATAGTCTGATTGTAGTTTATAACCAGTTATTATAGTCTGATTGTAGTTTATAACCAGTTATTATAGTCTGGTTGTAGTTTATAACCAGTTATTATAGTCTGGTTGTAGTTTATAACCAGTTATTATAGTCTGGTTGTAGTTTATAACCAGTTATTATAGTCTAGTTGTAGTTTATAACCAGTTATTATAGTCTGATTGTAGTTTATAACCGGTTATTATAGTCTGGTTGTAGTTTATAACCATTTGTTATAGTCTGGTTGTAGTTTATAACCGGTTATTATAGTCTGGTTGTAGTTTATAACCATTTGTTATAGTCTGGTTGTAGTTTATAACCGGTTATTATAGTCTGGTTGTAGTTTATAACCTGTTATTATAGTCTTGTTGTAGTTTATAATTAGGGCCAGGAGGTTTTTTGGACAGACCATATAAGGACAGGTAAAACACCAGGTGTGCATCCCAAATGGCACCCTAGTCCATATAGTGGCCACATAAGGCCCTGGTCAAAAGTTGTGCATTACTTAGGGTATAGGTTGCCATTTGGGACACAACCTTGTGCTAATGGCCATGATGATTATTTAAAAATGTACAGAATAAAAGAGCAAGAGAGAGGGATAGACACCATTTGTCTAACAAGTGTGTTTTCTCTTGCCTTGCAGCCCACAAAAGGATTTGCTAGCTCGTTCCGAGTGGACCTACCAGAAACAGCGTGAATTTGCACAATAGAGAACTGGCCAACATTGGCGGCAACGTTAGAGAAAGAGAGAGAGAAAGAGAGAGAGAGAAAACAACCAAACACAAACAAATCTATGACAACCAGACCATGGGCTTGTTTTGAAACTTCATTATCTGGGAGTGGCCAGCTAGAACGGAACCTTTCATCTCCATCGCCACGGGAGACAGCAGGACAAAGTGCTGGAGAAAGAAATCTAGAACTGCAAATGTAAAACAGAAGAACTCTAGAACTGTAGCTGTGGAACTGAAGACGAACTCTAGAACTGGAACTGTAAAACAGAAGAGCTCTAGAACTGGAACTGTAAAACAGAAGAACTCTAGAACTGGAACTGTAAAACAGAAGAGCTCTAGAACTGGAACTGTAAAACAGAAGAGCTCTAGAACTGGAACTGTAGAACAGAAGAGCTCTAGAACTGGAACTGTAGAACAGAAGAACTCTAGAACTGGAACTGTAAAACAGAAGAAGTCTAGAACTGGAACTGTAGAACAGAAGAACTCTAGAACTGGAACTGTAGAACAGAAGAACTCTAGAACTGGAACTGTAGAACAGAAGAACTCTAGAACTGGAACTGTAGAACAGAAGAAGTCTGGAACTGGAACTGTAGAACCAAGGTGTAGAAGGAACTTCTAGGACCATAGTAGGCCTTAATTTCATCTCAGCAGGCCTGAGACCCCGGGCCCAAAGCCAAAGGACGAACGATGGAAGAAAACCACTGTGTTTAGAAAGGGATGCAGGGAGGGTGTATCAACTGGACTTATAAACCAAGGGTTACGAAAATAGACAATGGACAAAGAGGAATCAAAGAAAGACTGATGAACAACACAAACAGACATTTTGTCGTCGGTGACTAGGGGGGTTCGTGGCCATGGGGTACCCCCCCCCCCCCCCGTCTAGTCCATCTGTGTGTGCCTGTTTACACAAAAAGAAACGTTTCTGTACAAACTTCAACCAACCATCACTATGAGCCCTTTAGCTGTTTCTACTGTCACCACTACACCAACTGTACAGGAATGAAGGATGAGAGGAGGGGGAGAGAGAAATGGAGGGAAAGAGATGGTGCGTGAGAGAGTCAGAGTGAGCGAGAGAGAGAGAGAGAGAGAGAGAGAGAGAGAGAGAGAGAGAAACCCCAGAAATGATGTGAACTATTATACAAATTCAATATCTCTACTTGACTGTTTTTATAACTTCTCTTGTTTTTTTCCTGTTGTTTTCTCTGTGCGGTCCAAGTGTTCTGAATCTCCAGTATTCTGACTTTACAGTAAAGAACAACTACAACAAAATTGCCTACAACACGGCTAGTTGAGTTCATGCTTCTTTGGGCGACCTCCCTCCATAACATTGGTCTGAGAGGAACTTAACAAACCAGAGAAATGTTGTGGTTTATATCATGTGTGCAAAGTGTTTACTGTGCTATTTTAAAGCTTAGCCTATAAATGAATATACATCTCTCTCTCTCTATATATATATATATATATATATACATATCTATATATAAGATATACTTTTCTGAAACTGTGTAACCATTGGTTAGTTTCTTATCCACCATGCAGTACTGTCAATACCAACTGATACCAAGTGCTAAAATCAAGAACTTGTATTCATTAAACATAGAGGGCGTGGCTTCACTATGCAAAGACTCCGCCCCTTCACTCCAAGGTTTAGGCTGATGTTTTTCTTTGCTCCTTTTTGGTGACGCTCGGCTTCTGAATAGTTATAATGCATTAGAATTATATTAGTAGAACCTTTTGGATGCAGTCGTAAGGCGTTATGAAACGGCCTTCCTAACACTAACGCTTTGCTTCTATATGGTGTTATGAATACGTTCATAAGGGAAACAGATCTTCTATATGGCGTTATGAATACGTTCATAAGGGAAACAGATCTTCTATATGGTGTTATGAATACGTTCATAAGGGAAACAGATATTCTATATGGTGTTATGAATACGTTCATAAGGGAAACAGATATTCTATATGGTGTTATGAATACGTTCATAAGGGAAACAGATCTTCTATATGGTGTTATGAATACGTTCATAAGGGAAACAGATCTTCTATATGGTGTTATGAATACGTTCATAAGGGAAACAGATCTTCTATATGGTGTTATGAATACGTTCATAAGGGAAACAGATCTTCTATATGGTGTTATGAATACGTTCATAAGGGAAACAGATCTTCTAATGGCGTTATGAATACGTTCATAAGGGAAACAGATCTTCTATATGGTGTTATGAATACGTTTCATAAGGGGAAACAGATCTTCTATATGGCGTTATGAATACGTTCATAAGGGAAACAGATCTTCTATATGGCGTTATGAATACGTTCATAAGGGAAACAGATATTCTATATGGCGTTATGAATACGTTCATAAGGGAAACAGATCTTCTATATGGTGTTATGAATACGTTCATAAGGGAAACAGATCTTCTATATGGTGTTATGAATACGTTGATAAGGGAAACAGATCTTCTATATGGCGTTATGAATACGTTCATAAGGGAAACAGATCTTCTATATGGTGTTATGAATACGTTCATAAGGGAAACAGATCTTCTATATGGTGTTATGAATACGTTCATAAGGGAAACAGATCTTCTATATGGTGTTATGAATACGTTCATAAGGGAACAGATCTTCTATATGGCGTTATGAATACGTTCATAAGGGAAACAGATATTCTATATGGCGTTATGAATACGTTCATAAGGGAAACAGATCTTCTATATGGCATTATGAATACGTTCATAAGGGAAACAGATCTTCTATATGGTGTTATGAATACGTTCATAAGGGAAACAGATCTTCTATATGGTGTTATGAATACGTTCATAAGGGAAACAGATCTTCTATATGGTGTGATGAATACGTTCATAAGGGAAACAGATCTTCTATATGGTGTTATGAATACGTTCATAAGGGAAACAGATATTCTATATGGTGTTATGAATATGTTCATAAGGGAAACAGATCTTCTATATGGTGTTATGAATACGTTCATAAGGGAAACAGATCTTCTATATGGTGTGATGAATACGTTCATAAGGGAAACAGATCTTCTATATGGTGTTATGAATACGTTCATAAGGGAAACAGATCTTCTATATGGTGTTATGAATACGTTCATAAGGGAAACAGATCTTCTATATGGTGTTATGAATACGTTCATAAGGGAAACAGATCTTCTATATGGCGTTATGAATACGTTCATAAGGGAAACAGATATTCTATATGGCGTTATGAATACGTTCATAAGGGAAACAGATCTTCTATATGGTGTTATGAATACGTTCATAAGGGAAACAGATCTTCTATATGGTGTTCTGAATACGTTCATAAGGGAAACAGATCTTCTATATGGTGTTATGAATACGTTCATAAGGGAAACAGATCTTCTATATGGTGTTATGAATACGTTCATAAGGGAAACAGATCGTCATAAGAAGCAGCTTTAAGGAGAGCAGAGATGGGCAACGCTGGTCCTTGTGGAGCCTGAATGTCAGCTGGTTCTGTCTTTTACACAAAACTTAAATTCACACAACTGGTTTAATACACCTAGTTTACCAGATCTAGATCAGACACTGGTTTCCTGGTTTAACACACCTAGTCTACCAGATCAAGATCAGACACTGGTTTCCTGGTTTAACACACCTAGTCTACCAGATCAAGATCAGACACTGGTTTCCTGGTTTAACACACCTAGTCTACCAGATCTAGATCAGACACTGGTTTCCTGGTTTAACACACCAAGTCTACCAGATCTAGATCTGATGCTGGTTTCCTGGTTTAACACACCTAGTCTACCAGATCTAGATCTGACACTGGTTTCCTGGTTTAACACACCTAGTCTACCAGATCTAGATCAGATACTGGTTTCCTGGTTTAACACACCTAGTCTATCAGATCAAGATCAGACACTGGTTTCCTGGTTTAACACACCTAGTTTACCAGATCTGAACTAACAGAATTGAAAGCAGCAGGCCCCACGTGGACCAGACTTGCCCATCTCTGGAGTAAACTGTGACTGATCATTTTCCACGTTGGGATGTTGGACGTCGCCATCATGTGTATGGAAGAGAAGAGACCACAACATCAGTCTTACCATAGCTGAGGCCTGGTGTCAACATCAGTCTTACCATAGCTTAGGACTGGTGTCAACATCAGTCTTACCATAGCTGAGGCCTGGTGTCAACATCAGTCATACCATAGCTTAGGACTGGTGTCAACATCAGTCATACCATAGCTGAGGCCTGGGGTCAACATCAGTCTTACCATAGCTGAGGCCTGGTGTCAACATCAGTCATACCATAGCTTAGGACTGGTGTTAACATCAGTCTTACCATAGCTTAGGACTGGTGTCAACATCAGTCATACCATAGCTTAGGACTGGTGTCAACATCAGTCATACCATAGCTTAGGACTGGTGTTAACATCAGTCTTACCATAGCTGAGGCCTGGTGTCAACATCAGTCTTACCATAGCTTAGGACTGGTGTCAACATCAGTCTTACCATAGCTGAGGCCTGGTGTCAACATCAGTCTTACCATAGCTGAGGACTGGTGTCAACATCAGTCTTACCATAGCTTAGGACTGGTGTCAACATCAGTCTTACCATAGCTGAGTCCTGGTGTCAACATCAGTCTTACCATAGCTGAGGCCTGGTGTCAACATCAGTCTTACCATAGCTTAGGACTGGTGTCAACATCAGTCTTACCATAGCTGAGGCCTGGTGTCAACATCAGTCTTACCATAGCTGAGGCCTGGTGTCAACATCAGTCATACCATAGCTTAGGACTGGTGTCAACATCAGTCTTACCATAGCTTAGGACTGGTGTCAACATCAGTCTTACCATAGCTGAGGACTGGTGTCAACATCAGTCTTACCATAGCTTAGGACTGGTGGCAACATCAGTCTTACCATAGCTTAGGACTGGTGGCAACATCAGTCTTACCATAGCTGAGGACTGGTGGCAACATCAGTCTTACCATAGCTGAGGCCTGGTGTCTTATTTGTATCCATCTGTGTTCATGTTGTACAGATCGAGGGACTATCAAAACTAAGAGCTAGACTATCAAAACTATGAGCTAGATATCAAAACTATGAGCTAGATATCAAAGGTATTCATACAATCACACACAGTCACGCAGACACACGCACGCATGCACGCACGCACGCACGCACACACACACACACACACACACACACACACACACACACACACAGTTATTCATAAATAATAACATGAAAGTTTTTTTTCTGTCATTAGCTGTATGCCTTTGGGGAAGACATGACAGTACAGAATATGAAGCAGAAGACTACACTACAGTGATGCTAAACACCAGGGCCTTTGAAAGCCCTACACATACAGAGCATGTGTCCCAAATGGAACCCTATGTGCCCTGGTTATGTAGTGTATTATAATAGAGTGGTATCTGGGAGCAGACAGAGAGTTAGACTGGGGCTGCGGTCTCAACACTTAGGACCCATTTCTCAATACTTAAGTCACTTTTTCTAAACTCTTCCCACAGTGAGCACAACAACAGTCTATGTGTGTAAACCGAGGATCATTTTTCATTTCTTTGTCACAGAATGCATTCAATGATTACATCTTTTAAATGTCATTCATTATTTTCTCACTCAGACACAACCACCACCAAAACTCCATGTACCTACAGGCCAGTTTGCACATGTTTACATACTCTGTTCAAAACTGTTAAACTTAAGTTCCAAACCTAACATAACACAACATTGAATGAGACAGCAATTTACTACATTTCTACAGTGATACCGTATTGAAATATATTCCACATCTAAATAATGAAATACTATCAAAACAATTAGACCAACCACAGCTGATTCCCATTGTAGCTGAACACCTGCCCAGGTGTTAGTCTGTCAATTACATTACCATCTATACAAAAGGAGACATCTTAGGAATAATGCTGTACTGTAATGTAAACATGGACCCAGGTGTTAGTCTGTCAATTACATTACCATCTATACAAAAGGAGACATCTTAGGAATAATGTTGTACTGTAATGTAAACATGGACCCAGGTGTTAGTCTGTCAATTACATTACCATCTATACAAAAGGAGACATCTGAGGAATAATGCTGTACTGTAATGTAAACATGGACCCAGGTGTTAGTCTGTCAATTACATTACCATCTATACAAAAGGAGACATCTGAGGAATAATGCTGTACTGTAACGTAAACATGGACCCAGGTGTTAGTCTGTCAATTACATTACCATCTATACAAAAGGAGACATCTTAGGAATAATGCTGTACTGTAATGTAAACATGGACCCAGCCAGAGATAGAGAAGAGGCTGACAGAGGAAGAAGAGTGGCTGGGAGAGGAAGAGGAGTACGTACGTGTGGTGGAAGAAGACT
Organism: Salmo trutta; assembly: GCF_901001165.1. Taxonomy (NCBI): domain Eukaryota; kingdom Metazoa; phylum Chordata; class Actinopteri; order Salmoniformes; family Salmonidae; genus Salmo; species Salmo trutta. Next base: position 953,107 of record NW_021822941.1, on the reverse strand, counting down.
GAGAGGAAGATCAAGAGCTGTAGTCTCAGATGAGATTAGGGCTACTATAATTGATCATGTAATAAATAATGGTCTATCAATGAGAGAGGCTGGTCTGAGTGTAGCCAAATCTGCAACTCTCAACAGTAGCATCTATTGTGAGACATTTCCGGCAAAACAAACAGGTAAGATGTGCATTCTGCAAGGGCATCTGACTGAACTGCACATAACAGAAGTAAATTGAGCAAAGCCTCCAAACCCATTTGTGTGTACCGGTAATTGTTTTGTATTTCTGCTTAGGACCCAACAGTTACCTCCCACAGGCAGGAGGGGAAGGATTCTCACTGCTGTGCAGGAAACTGCAACCGTTGATATGGTCATCAGAAACAATGGCATTAAACTCACAGAGTGTTGGCAGACAACATTACATGTCCTGAGTCCTGAAACAACATCAAGTCAGGATGAAGCAGTTGTACACTGTCCTCTTTGACAGGAACTCTGAACGAGTCAAGGATCTCAGGACCAATATGTCCAGGTAAGATGACTATTAAATACACAACTGGTTTTGAACAAAACCAAACAGGGCAGAGACACACAATGATATGTTTTTAGGTATAATGTAAACTACCGTAATAGCCTAACTCTTATATATCCTTGTGGATTTATTTTAGAGAGTCATGGAGACTGAAGCCAGGCAAACACCCCACATGTTCATCTTTGTGGATGAGGCTGGTTTCATCCTGGCCAGAACACGGTGGTGAGGAAGGAATGTGATTGGGAAAAGAGCCACAGTGGATGTCCCGGGCCAGAGGGGTGCCAACATCACAATGTGTGCAGCAGTATCCTCTGATGGATTCCTGTTACACAAACCACTAATTGGGCCGAGCTTCTCATTTCATTCCTGGGTGACCTCTATGGAAGGGTTGTGCCAGGTGAGGAAAGGGTTGCAGTGAGGCCAAATCGGCCAACATTTGTAATTGTATGGGACAATGTGGCATCTCACCACTCCCGTGCAGTCAGAGTGGTTTGGACCAGGCATGCCAGAAGACTCAGTCACAGAGTGGTTTGGACCAGGCATGCCAGAAGACTCAGTCACAGAGTGGTTTGGACCAGGCATGCCAGAAGATGGACCAGGCATGCCAGTGGTTTGGACCAGGCATGCCAGAAGACTCAGTCACAGAGTGGTTTGGACCAGGCATGCCAGAAGACTCAGTCACAGAGTGGTTTGGACCAGGCATGCCAGAAGACTCAGTCACAGAGTGGTTTGGACCAGGCATGCCAGAAGACTCAGTCACAGAGTGGTGTGGACCAGGCATGCCAGAAGACTCAGTCACAGAGTGGTTTGGACCAGGCATGCCAGAAGATGGACCAGGCATGCCAGTGGTTTGGACCAGGCATGCCAGAAGACTCAGTCACAGAGTGGTTTGGACCAGGCATGCCAGAAGACTCAGTCACAGAGTGGTTTGGACCAGGCATGCCAGAAGACTCAGTCACAGAGTGGTTTGGACCAGGCATGCCAGAAGACTCAGTCACAGAGTGGTTTGGACCAGGCATGCCAGAAGACTCAGTCACAGAGTGGTGTGGACCAGGCATGCCAGAAGACTCAGTCACAGAGTGGTTTGGACCAGGCATGCCAGAAGACTCAGTCACAGAGTGTTTTGGACCAGGCATGCCAGAAGACTCAGTCACAGAGTGGTTTGGACCAGGCATGCCAGAAGACTCAGTCACAGAGTGGTGTGGACCAGGCATGCCAGAAGACTCAGTCACAGAGTGGTTTGGACCAGGCATGCCAGAAGACTCAGTCACAGAGTGGTTTGGACCAGGCATGCCAGAAGACTCAGTCACAGAGTGGTTTGGACCAGGCATGCCAGAAGACTCAGTCACAGAGTGGTTTGGACCAGGCATGCCAGAAGACTCTTTACTAGGTCTATTGCCCAAGATGACATAAGATGTGATGTGGATGAGAACCTGTGGCCAAATGCAGAAGACAGGGTTGACTAGCATTAATACTGTATCTGTATCGGTAGATGGTGTATATACAAATTACTGTATTTTGGAATCACTTAATGCCATAAAATGACATAAAACATACTGAAGCATATTGCATGATGTCTGATACATTCCTGTAACATATACTGCAGTGAATTGTAAACAGTAGAGAGGTGTCATTCTTGTTTTGTAAAGAAGTCATTGTGTAATGCTACCTATTATTAGTAGTTTTTAGGTCATTGTTTTATGAGTGACAACGTGTGCTTGTTGGGTGACAACCTTTGCTAGTGTTATGGAAGAATGAGTTGATTTGAGACATGTATGAAGTGTTTTGGTTGTTTTAGTGCATTTTGGATGTGAAATGAACTGCTGTGTCAAGCTGAAAGTTGGTTAGGAGAACTGTGTGAAGAGTTTTGAAAAAGTGACCTAAATATTGAGAAATGGGTCCTAGCTATTGTAAAAAAAACTGTAAAAGACACACCCTAGTCCACTTACCCTCGTCTTACGCCCTTGGGGGAATCCCATCGCCATCTTGGAGGGCGGTCCAAATGACTAGCCAAGCAAGGGAAGTTTGCAACGTCAGCCCCTCAGCCCTAGTTTTTAGTCGGCTTTGCGAGTGTACAATTACGTTCGCTCCGGGGTACAAAACTCCCAATAATTCAATTTGCGACGATTGTACATCCGCTAAGAAAAGTCCGGGGAGACTTAAAAACAACATCCATGGAGAAGTGTAAGTAAAAACGAATGCAGATAAGTTATAAATTGTGATTCTAATACACATGACGGCACAAACACGTCTCGTAAAAAATAAATATGTTTTTGTTTGGTTTCTCTTTTAGAAATTGTAGAAATAAAACATTTTCCTTCTTCAGAAGTAGCTAGGCAGGCTAACGTTAGTTAGCTAATTAATTTGCTAGCTATCATAATGTAGGCGTATATTAATAATTATATATTAAATAAAAGTAGACATGCACTCATAATTGACTGTAGCGCATATAAAGCACCCACAAGCCACCAGTGGCTGAAAACACAATCATCGCGGGATGAACGAGTGATGAATGTCCGGCCAGGTGTGTTCCATTTAAAAATCCTTCCTTCCTCCCTCGCCCCCTCGCCCCCTCGCCCTGCAAGTGTCAATCCGTCAGACGCCATGATACTTCATCAGAAGTGTCCACTTCATTTGAGGGCTGAGGGGGTAGGCTGTGTCTTTTAAGTATTTGGACTGCTGGTTGAACAAAGTGTGTGTGTGTGTGTGTGGGTGAGAGAGTGTGTGTGTGTGTGTGTGTGTCTATTTCTGTGGTTCTGTTATCCTTCTCAGTTAGCCCAACAACAAAGAGAGTCTGTGATCGCTGTTATCACAAGACCCCCCCCCCCCCCCCTCCCCCCCGGCTAGGATCTCCTTCAAACAGACAGACAGTGTGATGTCAGACACAGGATACTCACGAGGGGTTAACACTGAGTAATGCATGTGATAGTGACTAAACGTATCCCTTTATCTCTCCCCCTCTCTCTCTCTCTCTCTCTCTCTTTCTCTCTCACTCTCTGTCTCTGTCTCACTCTCTTTCTGTCTCTCGCTCTCTCTGTTTCTCTCTCTCTCTCCCATCTGGTTGTGTCTCTCTCTCTCTTTCTCTCTCTCTCTTTCTCTCGCTCTCTCTCTGTCTCTCTCGCTCTCTTTCTGTCTCTCGCTCTCTCTGTTTCTTTCTCTCTCTCTCTTTCTCTCGCTCTCTCTCTGTCTCTCTTGCTCTCTTTCTGTCTCTCGCTCTCTCTGTTTCTCTCTCTCTCTGTCTCTCTCTCTGTCTCTCTCTGTCTCTCTCTCTCTTCTCCTCACCCTTTTTCTTGTCTCCTCAGTCTTTCTCTCTTTCCCTCTCCCTTTCGATCTTCCCCTCACCCTTTCTCTCGTTATCTCTCTCTCTTTAAATCTCCCTCTTTCAGAGAGAGAGAAAATGTGTGTGTATCCATCTCCTTCTGCCTTGGAGTGAGCTTGTGGTCCTCTGTGGCTCAGTTGCTAAGAGCGTGGCATTAGCAACATCAAGGTTGTTGGTTCAGTTCCCGTAGGGATCACATACACATACTAGAAATTCACTTAGTGCCCTGTGGAACACCGCACATGAAGGAGGCTGCTTTAAGACCTATATATAGATGACCTAGCTCTCTGTCTATGGCTGTGTTCTAAATCACACCCTATTCCCTACGCAGTGGATCCTATGCCCTACGTAGTGGAACCTAGTCAACAATAGCACACTACATAGGGAGTATGATGCCACTTGAGACACAGCCTCTAAGTCCTCAGACACACTTCATTACTTTGAAGAAATAGACTTACAATCGCCCTCTCCAACCGACCCACATTGGTACAGCTTGCCCCATTCCCAATATAATCCCAAGGTAGAAGCATTCCAATCTGAACAGGTATCCACAGATTGCACAGGAATCCATGTAATTACACACACAGCCTAGGCTCGCACGTACTCTATGGACTCCCTCACAGACACAGCACACACTTCATCATGACGAGCAGGAACGTTAAGGGTAACCTACTGCATTCCAAACACAATCTCTCTTTATTCTGTTTTAGTGTGTCCCAAAGCACCTCATCACATTCTGACCAACATCCTCTGTAGCTGACCTGTAATCCCTCTCTCTGCTCTTTAAGCCTCTGAACCCTTCCTTTCTACACCTCAACAAATGTGAAAATACCTATTTTCTAGGTACTCGTCCTATCTGTACTGAAAGACTGTCAAAAAACACATTCCTCAAAGGTTAACCCTGTTGACTCTTACTACCATTCAGCCTCCACCCATCTCTTTACAGCAGACTGCCTCCTCCCTTCTGCCAACACACACACACACACGCATGCACGCGCACACACAACCACGCACGCACGCACAACCACGCACACACACGCACGCACGCGCACACACAACCACGCACGCACGCACAACCACGCACACACACACACACACACACACACACACACACACACACACACACACACATGCACGCACGCACAACCACGCACACACACACACACACGCACACACACACACACACACACCACACACACACCACACACACACACACAACCACGCACACACACACACGCACACACAACCACGCACGCACAACCACGCACACACACACACCACACACACACACACACACACACACACACACACACACACACACACACACACACACGCACGCACGCACACACACACACACACACACGCACACACAACCATGCACGCACGCACAACCACGCACACACACACACACGCATGCACGCACGCGCACACACAACCACGCACGCACGCACAACCACGCACACACACACACACACACACACACACACACACACACACACACACACACACACACACACACACACGCATGCACGCACGCGCGCACAAATATGCACGGGCACACGCAGACGCACAGAGACACACACACCTCAATCTCCTCCATCACACCCTATCCTATCCAGGAAGTAGAGATAACCGGCGGTGACGGAATCAGTGATCTGATAACCAGAGGTGACGGAATCAGGCCCCTGACTCATAACCTCACCTAGAGTAAGGGAACGACCCTGTAGAGGTCACGCAGTCACTGTAACCATAGAAATAGTCTGCTTCCCAAATGGCAAACAAAGAGGTGGAATGGGTTTGCTCTCAAAAAGATGTCGCATAAAGCTAACTTTATTATTCAATGTTTTTAATTATTTTCATCAGGGATAGCGTGTTCTTCTTCAGTGTGTAGGTACAATTTTATTTAAATTCAGAACAGCATTTTGCAAAGGGCAGCAGGTGTATCTAATCAGGGATGCAGTCATCAGGGATGTTGCTTTTCTACCTGGATACAGATTAGTCACATCGAGATGCAGAATTATAGGGTATGACAGCGGGCACGAAGGGCAACTCACAAATCAATCACCCCAGGTGTCCACTCACCTAAATACATCACGTCAATTCATGAGATTCAATTCATGAGCCCACCACAAAGGACATCAGGCAAAGACGTTCATAAATATGTGGGGCCAACTCATAAACCGATTATGTAAAATCTGATATGGATAACAGTCTTATAGGAAGGGGGTGAAATCTAATTCTTCGTTTATTCCATGTGGAGATACATAATGTAATGTATATCTCCACATTGATTGTCTTTACATAATGTAATGTTTATCTCCACATTGATTGTCTTTACATAATGTAATGTATATCTCCACATTGATTGTCTTTACATAATGTAATGTATATTTCCACATTGATTGTCTTTACATAATGTAATGTATATCTCCACATTGATTGTCTTTACATAATGTAATGTATATCTCCACATTGATTGTCTTTACATAATGTAATGTATATCTCCTCATTGATTGTCTTTACATAATGTAATGTATATCTCCTCATTGATTGTCTTTACATAATGTAATGTGTATCTCCACATTGATTGTCTTTACATAATGTAATGTATATCTCCTCATTGATTGTCTTTGGAGTCATGTGTTGTCAGCTCCTCTACAGTGTGGATGATGTGTTTCAATGCCGACGCAACACAATTCATTAATACAATGATTTTGTTCTATAAAGTGTCTGTAACTGGTGAGGTGATATCTTGACGTGTAGTAGATGATTTATGATCTCCTAGACGTACTTTCAAGGTGCAGGATGTTCTTCCAATATAAATCTTATTGCAAGAACCCTAAAACAAATGGCATCCTATTCCCTACATAGTGCACTACTTTTGACCAGAGCCCTTGTATAACAGGTGACACACACAGGACACACACACACACAATGTTCTTCTATTCTCATGGGGACCTAAAATTAATTTACATAAAAAAAACGATTTTCCCTAATCACTAACCCTTAACAAAACCATAACCTTAACCGTAACCGTAACCCATACTGTTACCCTAAACCTAAACCTAAACCCTAACCTTAAACCTAACCACTAATCCGTAAGCCTAATTCTAACCCATGAATTTAAAATAGACTTCGTCCTCATGGGGATGTAGGAAATGTCCCCACGAGGGAGAATTTTCACACACAATAACTTAACACAGGCCTTTGGATGACTTCACAGCATAGACAGAGCTGAAGGAAAAATACTTACTAAATGCTAATCATGCTAATTAATCAACCAATCAATCAATAGTCCTGTCAAATCAACAAACACAACAGTCCTATATAACATGTTGGTGGTAGGTCATCATCAGTCCTTTATAACATGTTACCTGTTGGTGGTAGGTCATCATCAGTCCTATATAACATGTTGTTACCTGTTGGTGGTAGGTCGTCATCAGTCCTATATAACATGTTGTTACCTGTTGGTGGTAGGTCATCATCAGTCCTATATAACATGTTACCTGTTGGTGGTAGGTCATCATCAGTCCTATATAACATGTTACCTGTTGGTGGTAGGTCGTCATCAGTCCTATATAACATGTTAGCTGTTGGTGGTAGGTCATCATCAGTCCTATATAACATGTTATTACCTGTTGGTGGTAGGTCATCATCAGTCCTATATAACATGTTGTTACCTGTTGGTGGTAGGTCGTCATCAGTCCTTTATAACATGTTGTTACCTGTTGGTGGTAGGTCATCATCAGTCCTATATAACATGTTGTTACCTGTTGGTGGTAGGTCATCATCAGTCCTTTATAACATGTTGTTACCTGTTGGTGGTAGGTCATCATCAGTCCTATATAACATGTTGTTACCTGTTGGTGGTAGGTCATCATCAGTCCTATATAACATGTTGTTACCTGTTGGTGGTAGGTCATCATCAGTCCTATATAACATGTTGTTACCTGTTGGTGGTAGGTCATCATCAGTCCTATATAACATGTTGTTACCTGTTGGTGGTAGGTCGTCATCATCAGTCCTATATAACATGTTACCTGTTGGTGGTAGGTCATCATCAGTCCTATATAACATGTTACCTGTTGGTGGTAGGTCGTCATCAGTCCTATATAACATGTTGTTACCTGTTGGTGGTAGGTCGTCATCAGTCCTATATAACATGTTGTTACCTGTTGGTGTTAGGTCATCATCAGTCCTATATAACATGTTACCTGTTGGTGGTAGGTCATCATCAGTCCTATATAACATGTTACCTGTTGGTGGTAGGTCATCATCAGTCCTTTATAACATGTTGTTACCTGTTGGTGGTAGGTCATCATCAGTCCTATATAACATGTTACCTGTTGGTGGTAGGTCATCATCAGTCCTATATAACATGTTACCTGTTGGTGGTAGGTCGTCATCAGTCCTATATAACATGTTACCTGTTGGTGGTAGGTCATCATCAGTCCTATATAACATGTTATTACCTGTTGGTGGTAGGTCGTCATCAGTCCTATTTAACATGTTACCTGTTGGTGGTAGGTCGTCATCAGTCCTATATAACATGTTATTACCTGTTGGTGGTAGGTCGTCATCAGTCCTATATAACATGTTGTTACCTGTTGGTGGTAGGTCATCATCAGTCCGATATAACATGTTACCTGTTGGTGGTAGGTCATCATCAGTCCTATATAACATGTTGTTACCTGTTGGTGGTAGGTCGTCATCAGTCCTATCTAACATGTTGTTACCTGTTGGTGGTAGGTCGTCATCAGTCCTATATAACATGTTATTACCTGTTGGTGGTAGGTCATCATCAGTCCTATATAACATGTTGTTACCTGTTGGTGGTAGGTCATCATCAGTCCTATATAACATGTTACCTGTTGGTGGTAGATCATCATCAGTCCTATATAACATGTTACCTGTTGGTGGTAGGTCATCATCAGTCCTATATAACATGTTACCTGTTGGTGGTAGGTCATCATCAGTCCTATATAACATGTTGTTACCTGTTGGTGGTAGGTCATCATCAGTCCTATATAACATGTTGTTACCTGTTGGTCTGGTACATTTGGATGTGAGTTCCATCAAATCCCACATCCAAAGCACATAACTCTAAGTAGGTAAATTCCAATATTATCCCAAGATGGAACCATTAAAATCTGATCAGGTCATCTAATATCTCAAGTTTTAGTTTCTCTGAACTCTTCATTCTAAATGGTCCTTGTAAACATCAGTCTGCCTGAATCTCTGTTTGGTCTTTCCCAAACCCCTAGCTTCATATACACTTACGGTATATTCTGAATATCAAATAACTTTTTATTAAAGCAAAACACAACAACAACAACAATTAACAGCAACAAAAACAACAATAAACAGCAACAAAAACAACAATAAACAACAACAAAGACAACAATAAACAACATCAAAGACAACAATAAACAACAAAAAAACAATAAACAACAATAAACTACAACAACAGAGAAGTAAATGAATATATGAAACCAAAAGGAAAATCCCCATCCAAGGTCTAGTAAAACACCATTTCTATACAGTATCTAATGGAGTCAACTGCAAAATGCCAGTCAGTCTGTCATCTGCAGGCCACAGGAGGAAATAGGCCACAGCGTTCCATCAGAATACCAGTGTCAGTCTGTCATCTGCAGGCCACAGGAGGAAATAGGCCACAGCGTTCCATCAGAATACCAGTGTCAGCCTGTCATCTGCAGGCCACAGGAGGAGAGGCCACAGTGTTCCATCAGAATACCAGTGTCAGCCTGTCATCTGCAGGCCACAGGAGGAAATAGGCCACAGCGTTCCATCAGAATACCAGTGTCAGCCTGTCATCTGCAGGCCACAGGAGGAGAGGCCACAGTGTTCCATCAGAATACCAGTGTCAGCCTGTCATCTGCAGGCCACAGGAGGAAATAGGCCACAGCGTTCCATCAGAATACCAGTGTCAGCCTGTCATCTGCAGGCCACAGGAGGAGAGGCCACAGCGTTCCATCAGAATACCAGTGTCAGCCTGTCATCTGCAGGCCACAGGAGGAAATAGGCCACAGCGTTCCATCAGAATACCAGTGTCAGCCTGTCATCTGCAGGCCACAGGAGGAGAGGCCACAGTGTTCCATCAGAATACCAGTGTCAGCCTGTCATCTGCAGGCCACAGGAGGAAATAGGCCACAGCGTTCCATCAGAATACCAGTGTCAGCCTGTCATCTGCAGGCCACAGGAGGAGAGGCCACAGTGTTCCATCAGAATACCAGTGTCAGCCTGTCATCTGCAGGCCACAGGAGGAAATAGGCCACAGCGTTCCATCAGAATACCAGTGTCAGCCTGTCATCTGCAGGCCACAGGAGGAGAGGCCACAGCGTTCCATCAGAATACCAGTGTCAGCCTGTCATCTGCAGGCCACAGGAGGAGAGGCCACAGTGTTCCATCAGAATACCAGTGTCAGCCTGTCATCTGCAGGCCACAGGAGGAGAGGCCACAGTGTTCCATCAGAATACCAGTGTCAGCCTGTCATCTGCAGGCCACAGGAGGAAATAGGCCACAGTGTTCCATCAGAATACCAGTGTCAGCCTGTCATCTGCAGGCCACAGGAGGAAATAGGCCACAGTGTTCCATCAGAATACCAGTGTCAGCCTGTCATCTGCAGGCCACAGGAGGAGAGGCCACATCAAAAAATAGAAGAATATAAATGAAGAATATAAAAGGCAAGGTGAGTGTCCCAAATGACACCCTATTCACTATATAGTGCACCCTATGGACCCTGGTGAAAAGTAGTGCACTAAATAGGGAATAGTGTGTGATTTGGGACATAGGGATGGCGGCCCTGAAACCTGGCATTTATTTCCAGCCAATCTGTCAATAGAGACAGAAGGTGACTGTTAGGGCAGAGAGGGCTGATATAGGCCAGTGTAACATCCAAGATATTCCCCCTCCCCTTGAGACATGACCTTCTCTGGGGCCTTGTCTTTGGTTCCCCTCTCCCCCACGTTGGTTCCCCCCATAGCTCCAGGTGGGGAAATGTTAAGTGAAACACAAAGGGAAGATTTTATGTGTCACCCCTTGCTGAGAGAGATCACACCTGGGCCCCAAGGTCAGAGTGAAGGAGAGAGAGCACGAGAGAGAGAGAGAGAGAGAACGTGAGCGAGAGAGAGAGAGAGAGAGGGGAAAGAGAGAGAGAACACACAGAGAACACAGAGAGAGAGAGAGACACAGGGGAAGGAGAGAGTGAACAGGGAGATCGAGAGAGAGAGAGAGAGACATACAGAGGGGAAAGGGAGAGAGAGAACATAGAAAGGGGAACGAGAGAGATAACAGAGAGAGGGAGACACAGGGGAAAGAGAGAGTGAACAGAGATAGAGAGTGAGAGCAAGAAAGAGAGAGAGACGATGATAGAAGGCAATGTGAGAGTTTGATGGACCCCCATCCCTCCATCTCCCATCCTCTCTCTCCCTTCCACCCTCCCTCCCTCCCTGCCTCTCTTTCACCTCTCCTTCTCTCTACTCTTCCCCCCTTCTCTCCAACCTACCTCGTAACCGTCCTTCCTATCCACCCTTCCCCTCTCTACCCCTCCCCTCCTCCCTCCTTACCTTCTCTCCTCCTCCTCCTCCTCCCCCCTCCCCTCCTCCCTCCTTACCTTCTCTCATCCTCCTCCTCCTCCCCCTCCCTTCCTCCCTCCTTCGTTCCGATGTCTGGCTCTTGGCTGTCAGGCTGAGAAATGGCAGGCTAGACAGGGGTCTTCTGCCTGGGGAGACAGACAACAGACAACAGAGACCTCCACACACACACACACACACACACACACACACACACACACACACACACACACACACACACACACACACACACACACACACACACACACACACACACACACACACACACACACAG
>NW_021822941.1:906387-936387 GCF_901001165.1 Salmo trutta | reverse complement strand
TGTATAATATCAGATGTAATGAGAGGTGGGTTAACTAGGTTGTATTCTGTCAGATGTAATGAGAGGTGGGTTAACTAGGTTGTATACTGTCAGATGTAATGAGAGGTGGGTTAACTAGGTTATATACGGTCAGATGTAATGAGAGATGGGTTAACTAGGTTGTATTCTGTCAGATGTAATGAGAGGTGGGTTAACTAGGTTGTATTCTGTCAGATATAATGAGAGGTGGGTTAACTAGGTTGTATAATATCAGATGTAATGAGAGGTGGGTTAACTAGGTTGTATTCTGTCAGATATAATGAGAGGTGGGTTAACTAGGTTGTATACTGTCAGTGTCATGGTTGTCGTTGGAAATGGAGGACCAAAACGCAGCAGGTATGTGTACGCTCATCTTGACATTTATTAACTCAGAATGAACACACCAAAACAACAAAACGAAACGAACTTACGAACAACGAAACAATCTTGAAAGGCTCACTCGGCAAAACAAGAAACAATCTCCCACAATTAAACAGACAAACACACCCAACTAATATAGGACTTCCAATCAAAGGCAACACCACACAGCTGCCTTCAATTGGAAGTCCACCCCAATTAACCAAACATAGACATACAACTAACTAGATCAACATAGAAATACGTAAACAAGGAACAGTGCCAAAAAACCCCGGAATACTTAAATCAAATGCCCTTTTTTAGAAAAACACCACCCCTAACCACATAAAACAAATACCCTCTGCCACGTCCTGACCAAACTACAATACCAATTAACCCTTATACTGGCCAGGACGTGACAGTCAGATGTAATGAGAGGTGGGTTAACTAGGTTGTATACGGTCAGATGTAATGAGAGGTGGGTTAACTAGGTTGTATAATATCAGATGTAATGAGAGGTGGGTTAACTAGGTTATATACGGTCAGATGTAATGAGAGATGGGTTAACTAGGTTATATACGGTCAGATGTAATGAGAGGTGGGTTAACTAGGTTGTGTACTGTCAGATGTAATGAGAGGTGGGTTAACTAGGTTATATACGGTCAGATGTAATGAGAGATGGGTTAACTAGGTTGTATTCTGTCAGATGTAATGAGAGGTGGGTTAACTAGGTTGTATTCTGTCAGATGTAATGAGAGGTGGGTTAACTAGGTTGTATAATATCAGATGTAATGAGAGGTGGGTTAACTAGAGTGTGTACTGAATAGTTTGATGAAGTATAGTACGTTTGGAAAGAGTATGAAGCCAGGGAGTTCATTAAGAGATTTCTGTGTAATTTAAAAAGCTGAAATGAAGAAAGAGAGAGAGTTTCCATCCCAAATCGCACCCTAGTAATTATGTAGTGAACTACTTTTTGCCGGAACCCTATGGGCTAGGTGCACTATGAAGGGAAAAGGGTGCCATGTGTGCCTCACTCAACCAGAGATAATGAGAGAGATGAGCACAAACACAGATACTGCACACGCTCAACAACCTGTGCTTTACTGAAACCTTTTCTCTTGTAGTTTGGTCCATTCTGAAGTGTTGATCAGAGGAAGACTGGAAGATGGGAGCCGGTAATATATTCCACTGTGGAAAATGAAAACCACATGAGGGAACAGGCACACACACACACACACACACACACACACACACACACACACACACACACACACTCGCGCGCTAACGTAAATTAAAACTACATGAGGGAGCATCCGTGTGGCTTATCAACATAATCAAACACAACATGCTCTCCACTTAGAAACAACAACAAAAACTCTAAGATAGTATAAAGATATTTGTCCCAAATGTTAACCTATACCCTGTTAACCAGTGCCCATTGTGCACTATATAGGGAATAGGGCTCTGGTCTAAAGTAGTGCACTATATAGGGAATAGGGTTCTGTTTTAAAGTAGTGCACTATATAGGGAATAGGGCTCTGGTCTAAAGTAGTGCACTATATAGAGATTAGGGCTCTATTCTAAAGTAGTGCACTATATAGGGAATAGGGCTCTGGTCTGAAGTTTTACACTATATAGAGAATAGTCCTCTGGTCTAAAGTAGTGCACTATATAGGGAATTGGGCTCTGAGCTAAAATAGTGCACTATATAGGGAATATGGTGCCGCGTGTGTGTGTGTGTGTGTGTGTGTGTGTGTGTGTGTGTGTGTGTGTGTGTGTGTGTGTGTGTGTGTGTGTGTGTGTGTGTGTGTGTGTGTGTGTGTGTGTGTGTGTGGGTCCCTTGCGGCTACAGTAAAACCCCAGTTACACCACCAGCCAGCTCCTATTTCCCCATTACAGAGGTCCCATGTAATACACTCTGTCAGAAAACCAGACCAGTGTGTCATTAAGCATACCACACACACACACACACACCAGCGTGCATACATTCCTCAGCTCTCTCCCAGAGCGTTTCAGTCTCTAGCTAATCAGTGTTTTATTGAGTATGAAAATGATAAGGAAACATATATCTCACATCAGCAATCAGAGCAGCTCCCAGATCTCTACACCTGTACATAGCCCATCTATAATTTAGCCCAAACTACTACCTCTTCCCCTACTGTATTTATTTATTTTATTTATTATTTTGCTCCTTTGCACCATATTATTTGTATTTTAACTTTGAACTTTCTTCAAATTACAAATCTACCATTCCAGTGTTTTACTTGCTATACTTTATTTACTTTGCCACCATGGCCTTTTTTGCCTTTACCTCCCTTATCTCACATCATTGTATATAGTCTTATTCTTTTCTACTGTATCACTGATTGTATGTTGTTTTACTCCATGTGTAACTCTGTGTTTTTGTATGTTGTCGAACTGCTTTGCTTTATCTTGGCCAGGTCGCAATTGTAAATGAGAACTTGTTCTGAACTTGCCTACCTGGTTAATGTCACGAATCCCACCGAAGGTGGCTCCCCTGCCTGCTCGGGCGGCGCTCGGCGGTCGTCGTCACCGACCTACTAGCCGCCGCTGATCCTTTTTTCCTTTTCGTTTGGTATGTCTTATTGTTTGCACCTGTCCCTCATTTGGTTTATTGATTTTGGTTATTTAAGCCTGGTTAGCCCGCCCAGTGTTGTGCGGGATTATTTAGCGTCAGGTTGTGTTTTTGTATTTGGATGTGCTGGCGATCTACTACTATTATCTTTTATGCATGCTATGCACCTGTTCTGGGCAATTTGCATTTTTTCCACGCCGGTTGTGTTGGCGTCGATCGTGTTGTGTTTTATTTAATAAACACAAAGTTCCTTACCTCTGCTCTCTGCGCCTGACTCCTACCACCACTCCTAGCAACTACTGACAGAATCCCGCACCAACTATGGAGTCAGCAGGAGCAGCCTCCCCTCCTCTCCCATCGATGGAGGAACGGGTCCTTCACCATACCACCATCCTCCACCGAATCGGCTCAGCGATGGAGCAGATGATGGAAAGGATGGACCGATGGGAGAGGAGTGGCCTCCCTACCGCATCCCCAGCCCCAAATCCCCCTCCACCATCTACCCCTCCACCGACGTCCGGACCCGGAGCCCTACGCCTGGCTCTCCCCAGGGAGTACGATGGAGCGGCGGCTGGGTGCCAGGGGTTCCTGCTACAGTTGGATTTGTACCTGGCTACCGTTCATCCAACTCCCTCGGGAGAGGAGAGCGTAAGCGTCCTCGTCTCCTGCTTAACGGGACGTGCCCTGGAGTGGGCCAACGCAGTGTGGTATGGTCCAGACTCGGCAAGGGATCATTACCCCGAGTTCACCCGCCGTTTCCGGGCCGTGTTCGACCACCCAGCTGAAGGCCGGGCGGCGGGTGAACGGCTGTTCCACCTGCGTCAGGAGACGAGGAGCGCACAGGACTTTGCTCTGGAGTTCCGGACCTTGGCTGCTGGAGCGGGGTGGAACGACAGGGCCCTGATGGACCACTATAGGTGTAGCCTCCGGGAGGACGTCCGCCGTGAGCTAGCCTGTCGGGACACTACCCTGTCACTGGATGAACTGATCGACATGTCCATTCGTCTTGACAATCTGCTGGCTGCGCGCGGGCGTCCAGACGGGGTCCTGTTGGTTCCACCTCCAGGTCCTCCAGCTCCCATTCCTATGGAGCTAGGGGGGGCCGCGTCCAGGGGAACCGGAGGAGGAGGCTCCCCTTGTCCCCAGTGTGGTCGGAGAGGACACACTACCGACCGGTGCTGGGGGAGCTCCTCTGGGAATCGGGATGGCAGGCGGAGCACTCCTCGTCCATCTCAGGTGAGTAAGCACCAACCTCACCCAGAGCCCCCTGTTGGTCACATGTTCGTTTTAGTAACTTTCCCCTTGTTTTCTCCCTCTTTCCAGCATAAGGCGCTAGTCGATTCAGGCGCAGCTGGAAACTTTATGGATCGTGGGCTCGCATTAAGGCTAGGGATTCCCCTTGTATCGTTGGACCAACCTTTCCCCGTGCACTCCTTAGATAGCCGACCATTAGGGTCAGGACTGGTCAGGGAGGCCACGGTGCCACTGGACATGGTAACGCAGGGGGATCATGGGGAACGGATTAGTCTCTTCCTCATTGATTCTCCTGCGTTTCCAGTGGTGCTGGGGATTCCCTGGCTGGCCAATCACAATCCCAATATTTCGTGGAGACAGGGGGTTCTCAGAGGGTGGTCAGAGGAGTGCTCAGGCAGGTGTAAGGGAGTTTCCATCGGTGCGACGACGGTGGAGAGTCCAGACCAGGTTTCCACAGTGCGCATTCCCTCAGAATATGCCGATTTGGCTATCGCCTTCTGTAAAAAGAGGGCGACTCGATTACCACCTCATCGACGAGGGGATTGCGTGATAAATCTCCAGGTAAACGCTGCACTTCCCAGGAGTCATGTGTACCCATTGTCACAAGAGGAGACGTTGGCTATGGAGACATATGTCACGGAATCTCTGAGACAGGGGTATATACGGCCCTCCATGTCACCCGTCTCCTCGAGTTTCTTTTTCGTGAAGAAAAAGGATGGAGGTTTGCGCCCGTGCATTGATTATAGAGGTCTAAATTCCATCACAGTAGGGTTCAGTTACCCACTACCTCTCATCGCTACGGCGGTGGAATCATTTCACGGCGCGCGGTTTTTCACGAAACTGGACCTCAGGAGCGCTTACAATCTGGTGCGTATCCGGGGAGGAGACGAGTGGAAAACCGCATTCAGTACCACATCGGGCCGCTATGAGTACCTCGTCATGCCGTACGGGTTAAAGAATGCTCCAGCCGTCTTTCAATCCTTTGTTGACGAGATTCTCAGGGACCTGCACGGGCAGGGGGTGGTGGTGTATATTGACGACATCCTGATTTATTCCGCCACCCGCGCCGCGCATGTCTCCCTGGTGCGCAAGGTGCTTGGACGACTGCTGGAGAATGACCTGTACGTCAAGGCTGAGAAATGTGAGTTTTTCAAACGAGCCGTTTCCTTCCTGGGGTATCGCATTTCCACCTCGGGGGTGGTGATGGAGGATGACCGCGTTAAAGCCGTGCGTAATTGGCCGACTCCGACCACGGTAAAGGAGGTGCAGCGGTTTTTAGGGTTTGCCAATTACTACCGGAGGTTTATCCGGGGCTTTGGTCAAGTTGCGGCTCCCATTACCTCACTGCTGAAGGGGGGTCCGGCGCGCTTGCGCTGGTCAACAGAGGCGAACAGAGCGTTCAGTCGCTTGAAGGAGCTGTTTACCGTTGCTCCAGTGCTGGCTCATCCTGATCCCTCTTTGGCATTCATAGTGGAGGTGGACGCGTCCGAGACTGGGGTGGGGGCCGTGCTATCACAGCGCTCGGGCACGCCACCCAAACTCCGCCCGTGCGCTTTCTTTTCTAGGAAGCTGGGGCCGGCGGAGCAGAACTATGACGTGGGGGACAGGGAGTTGTTAGCTGTGGTCAAGGCTCTGAAGGTGTGGAGACATTGGCTTGAGGGGGCTAGGCACCCTTTCCTCATCTGGACTGACCACCGTAATCTCGAGTACATCCGGGCAGCTAGGAGACTGAATCCGCGTCAGGCCAGGTGGGCCATGTTCTTTACCCGTTTCCGGTTCACGATCTCCTATCGGCCAGGTTCACAGAACACGAAGGCCGACGCACTGTCCCGCCTATATGACACCGAGGAGAGGGCCATCGATCCGGCTCCCATTCTTCCGGCGTCGTGTTTGGTAGCTCCGGTGGTATGGGAGCTGGACGCGGAGATCGAGCGGGCGTTACGGTCGGAACCTGCACCATCGCAGTGTCCGGCAGGTGTTCAGTACGTACCGCTTGGTCTCCGTGATCGATTGATTCGATGGGCCCATAATCTCCCCTCTTCGGGTCACCCTGGGATTGAGAGGACAGTGCGGAACCTGAGGGGGAAATACTGGTGGCCCACCTTGGGTAAAGACGTGCGGTTCTATGTTTCCTCCTGCTCGGTGTGCGCTCAGAGCAAGGCTCCTCGACACCTGCCTAGAGGGAAATTACACCCCCTCCCCGTTCCACAGCGGCCGTGGTCACACTTGTCAGTGGACTTCCTCACTGACCTTCCCGTATCTCAGGGGAACACCACTATCCTGGTCGTTGTGGATCGGTTCTCGAAGTCCTGTCGTCTCATCCCGTTGCCCGGTCTCCCTACGGCTCTGCAGACTGCGGAGGCACTGTTTACCCATGTCTTCCGGCACTACGGGGTGCCCGAGGACATCGTTTCTGATCGGGGTCCCCAGTTCACGTCCAGAGTTTGGAGGGCGTTCATGGAACGTTTGGGGGTCTCGGTCAGCCTGACCTCGGGTTTCCACCCCGAGAGTAATGCGCAGGTTGAGAGGGTGAACCAAGAGGTGGGTAGGTTTCTAAGGACGTATTGCCAGGACCGGCCCAGAGAATGGGCGAGATACGTGCCATGGGCAGAAATAGCCCAAAATTCTCTACGGCACTCATCTACCAACATGTCACCGTTCCAGTGCGTGTTGGGCTACCAGCCGGTCCTGGCTCCATGGCACCAGAGCCAGACCGAGGCTCCTGCGGTGGAGGATTGGGTGCAGCGCTCGAAGGACACATGGAGAGCCGACAAGGACGCACTCACCAAGGCGAGTGGACGGCAAAAGAAGAGCGCTGACCAGCACCGCAGTGAGACCCCTGTGTTTGCCCCAGGGGATCGAGTCTGGCTCTCGGCTAGAAACCTGCCCCTCCGCTTGCCCTGCCGGAAGCTGGGTCCGCAGTGTGTAGGGCCGTTTAAAGTCCTGAGGAGGATAAACGAGGTGTGTTACCGTTTACAACTTCCATCTTACTACCGTATTAACCCCTCGTTTCATGTGTCTCTCCTCAGGCCGGTGGTGGCTGGTCCCATGCAGGAAGGTGAGGTGCCGGAGGATCCTCCCCCCCCGCTGGACATTGGGGGGTCCCCGGCGTATAGGATACGCGCCATTCTGGACTCCAGACTTCGGGGGGGGGGCCTACAGTACCTCGTCGACTGGGAGGGGTACGGCGCGGAGGAGAGGTGCTGGGTACCCAGGAGGGACATTTTGGACCCCCCACTACTGAGGGAGTTCCACCGCCTTCATGGGGATCGCCCTGCACCTCGTCCTCCGGGTCGCCCTCGAGGTCGGTGGCGGCGCGCTGCGGGAGCGGCGCGTCAGGAGGGGGGTACTGTCACGAATCCCACCGAAGGTGGCTCCCCTGCCTGCTCGGGCGGCGCTCGGCGGTCGTCGTCACCGACCTACTAGCCGCCGCTGATCCTTTTTTCCTTTTCGTTTGGTATGTCTTATTGTTTGCACCTGTCCCTCATTTGGTTTATTGATTTTGGTTATTTAAGCCTGGTTAGCCCGCCCAGTGTTGTGCGGGATTATTTAGCGTCAGGTTGTGTTTTTGTATTTGGATGTGCTGGCGATCTACTACTATTATCTTTTATGCATGCTATGCACCTGTTCTGGGCAATTTGCATTTTTTCCACGCCGGTTGTGTTGGCGTCGATCGTGTTGTGTTTTATTTAATAAACACAAAGTTCCTTACCTCTGCTCTCTGCGCCTGACTCCTACCACCACTCCTAGCAACTACTGACAGTTAAATAAAGGTTAAATAAATAAATAAATAAAAATGATTTCAAATGATTGGTGTCTCTCTCTATATATATATTTATTCACTACTGTTCAAATGTTTTGGGGTCACGTAGCAATGTCCTTGTTTTGAAAGAAAATAAAAAATGTGTCCATTAAAATAACATAAAATTGATCAGAAATACTGTATAGACATTGTTCATGTTGTCAGCTTCATTAAATAGTACCCTCAAAACACCAGTCTCAACTTCAACAGTGAAGAGGGGACTGGACATCTAGGCGGAGTTGCAAAGAAAAAGCCATATCTCAGACTGGCCAATAAAAATAAAAGATTAACATGGGCAAAAGAACACAGACACTGGACAGAGGAACTCTGCCTAGAAGGCCAGCATCCCGGAGTCATCTCTTCACTGTTGACATTGAGACTGGTGTTTTGAGGGTGCTATTTAATGAAGCTGCCAGTTGAGGACTTGTGAGGTGTCTGTTTCTCAAACTAGACACTAATGTACTTGTCCTTTTGCTCAGTTGTGCAACAGGGCCTCCCACTCCTCTTTCTATTCTGGTTAGAACCCGTTTGCGCTGTTCTCTACATTGTAGAATAATAGTGAAGACATGAAAACTATGAAATAACACATATGGAATCATATAGTAACCATAAAAGGGTTAAACAAATCAAAATATATTTTATATTTGAAACTTTCATTTATTTAAAGAACTTTGAAAGTTTCTTCAAGTGCAGTCGCAAAAATCATCAAGTGCTATGATAAAACTGGCTCTCATGAGGACCACCACAGGAAAGGAAGACCCAGAGTTACCTCTGCTACAGAGGATAAGTTCATTAGAGTTACCAGCCTCAGATTTTAGCCCAAATAAATGCTTCACAGAGTTCCAGTAACAGACACATCTCAACATCAACTGTTCAGAGGAGACTGCGTGAATCAGGCCTTCATGGTCGAATTGCTGTAAATAAACCACTACTACAGTAAATGCCACCAATAAGAGGAAGTGACTTGCTTGGGCCAAGAAAGACGAGCAATGGACATTAGACCGTTGGAAATCTGCCATTTGGTCAGATGAGTCCACATTTGAGATTTTTTGTTCCAACCGCCATGTCTTTGTGAGATGCAGAGTAGGTGAACGGATAATCTTTGCATGTGTGGTTCCCATCATGAAGCATGGAGGTGGAGGTGTGATGGTGTGGGGGTGCTTTGCTGGTGATACTCTGCGAAGATGGCCAGCATCCCGGAGTCGCCTCTTCACTGTTGACTTTGAGACTGGTGGTTTGCGGGTACCATTTAATGAAGCTGCCAGTTGAGGACTTGTGAGGCGTCTGTTTCTCAAACCAGACACTCTAATGTACTTGTCCTCTTGCTCATTTGTGCACCTGGGCCTCCCACTCCTCTTTCTATTCTGGTTAGAACCAGTTTGCGCTGTTCTGTGAAGGGAGTAGTACACCTCGTTGAACGAGATTTTCAGTTTCTTGTCAATTTCTTGCATGGAATAGCCTTCATTTCTCAGAACAAGAATAGACTGACGAGTTTGAGAAGAAAGTTATTTGTTTCTGGCCATTTTGAGCCTCTAATCGAACCCACAAATGCTGATGCTCCAAATACTCAACTAGTGTAAATGAGGACTTTTTTAATGCTTCTTTAATCAGCACGAAAGTTTTTAACTGTGCTAACATAACTGCAAAAGGGTTTTCTAATGATCAATTAGCCTTTTAAAATGACTTGGATTAGCTAACACAATGTGCCATTGGAACACAGGAGTGATGGTTGCTGATAATGGGCCTCTGTACGCCTATGTAGATACTTTATAAAAAATCAGCTGTTTCCAGCTACAATAGTCATTTACAACATTAACAATGTCTACACTGTATTTCTGATCAATTTGATGTTATTTTAATGGACAAAAAAATTAGCTTTTCTTTCAACAAAAAGGACATTTCTAAGTGACTTCCAACCTTTGAACGGTAGTGTATGTATATATATACACACACACATTGAGCATACAAAACTTTAGGAACGCCTTCCTAATATTGACATTGAGTTGCATCCCCTTTTGCCCTCTGAACAGCATCAATTTATCGGGACATGGACTCTACAAGGTATCAAAAGTGTTCCACTCTGGCCTATGTTGACTCCAATGCTTCCCTACAGCTGTGTAAAGTTGGCTGGATGTCCTTTGGGTGCTGGCCCATTCTTGATACACAGCGTGGAAAACCCAGCAGCGTTGTAGTTCTTGACACAAACCGATGCACCTGTCACCTACTGCCATTCACCTTTCCATGGCACTTAAATATTTTGTCTTGCCAATTTACCCTCTGAATGGAATACGCACGTAATCCATGTCTCAATTGTCTCCAGGCTTAAAAATCCTTAATTAACCTGTCTCCTCCCCTTCTTCTACACTGATTGAAGTGGATTTAACAAGTGACATCAATAAGGGATCATAGCTTTCACCTGGATTCCCCTGGTCAGTCTATGTCATGGAAAGAGCAGGTGTTCCTAATGTTTTGTACATTCACTGTATCTCTCTCTCTCTCTCTTTCTCTCTCTCTCTCTCTCTCCCTCTCTCAATTCAATTCAAAGTACATTATAGGCAAAGGAAACATGTTTACAAGGCACAGTGTTGTAACAATGTGCAAATTGTTGAAGTACAAAAGGGAAAATAAATAAACATAAATATTGGTTGTATTTAAAATGGTGTTTGTTCTTCACTGGTTGCCATTTTCTTGTGGCAAAAAGTCACAAATCCTCCTGCTGTGATGGCACACTATGGTTTTTCACCTAATAGATATGGTATCTGTGTTTGTGTGTGTGTGTGTGTATGTGTGTGTCTCATCATTCCTATGTTAAAGTCAATAGGAAGGGTAAATATGCAAGATCTACTCAGAGGACGAAGGCACTTCACCAACATGCTCATACATACGTGTAACGTGTCCAAGATGCCTGAACATACGCTGTAGCTAATGACAGAACCCCTGTCATCTGATAGGTTTGGTTCATTTGCTCCTTCATTTGCCAAAAGGGGTGAAATGTCTAAGGTCTGACTACCACCAACCAAGTAGCCCTGAATTTGGCCTCACACTGACCCCCCCCCCCCACACACACACCCCTGCTGTTGTAATTCTCTTATCTCAGCCACCAAACATTGACAAACTTCTCCCCGGCCTCCCAGTGAGCAGAGACCTCACACATCCTCTTATGAAGTAAATAAACATAATCAACAGCTGCCCGTCCGACACACACACACACACACGCACATGCACGCGCATGCACGCACGCACACGCACACACTCACGCACACGTGCACACGCACACACGCACGCACGCACACACGCACACACCGACACACACGCGCGCACACGCACACGCCGACACCCCACCCCCACATCCCCCCCACCCACACACACACACACACACACACACACACAAAGGAGCTTGCATGCACACACACATTTGGTAAATAAGTAAATCAACTTAATTCAAAAGCTTCCCTCTGACTGGAGGTCTCACCGCCTGACTAATTCTCTTCCTGTGGACTTGTAGCTGTGTGTGTGTGTGACTGAGACACATCTAATGCTGTTAGCAACAGAAGCCTAGCAGAAGGTAGACACTCTGTTCTGTACACCACATCCTTTATCTACTTGGCTCTGTGTCTAACGTTCTTTGCATGTCATCAACTCTAGCCGAGTGTGCGTCTGTGTCTGTGTGTGTGTGTTTTGTTTGTGTGTGTGTGTGTGTGTGTGTGTGTGTGTGTATGGGTGGGTGTGCCTAACTCTCCATGCATGTCATCAATTCCAGCCGTGTGTGTGTGTGACTAACTCTCAGCTATAGCTAGGGATGAGCCCTATGACTCAGGGATGTAATATGCTACTTCCTGTTTATGGTCAGGAGAATGTCAATATAGAAGATATAGATATGTGTTGCCTAGAACAAATACAGAGAGAAATACATCTCAATTAATCTGCATATTTTTTGTTACCAGCTGTTGTTTTCTATTCTTTAATATTCTATTCAATTCTATTATATTATGTCCTATTATATTATCTTCTACTATATTTTACTCTGTCGTATTCGATTTTGTTCAATTCTAATCTATTTTAATCAAATCTATTCTATTCAATTATATTGTGTCCTATTATATTCGGTCCTATTCTATTCTAATCTATTCTCTGCTATTCTGTCAAAATGTAACGTCTGTCGTACGGAGTAGACCAATGCGCAGCTGGTTGAGTGCTCATTTTAACTTTATTTGAGACACGTAACAAAACAAAATAAGAAAACGTACGAACGCACAGTATTGAAGGCTACACAAACAGCTATGCAAAAACAACTTCCCACAAAAGACAGGTGAAAAAAGGTATGACTCCCAATCAGCAACAACGATGCCAACAAAGAAATACACAGCATAGAAAAACCATAGAAATACAAAACATAGAACACTACCAAAAACATAAATACATATCCCAACAAACCCCGAACCACATAAAACAAACACCCCCTGCCACGTCCTGGCCAAACTACAATGACAAATAACCCCTTATACTGGTCAGGACGTGACACAAAATCTATTATATTCTGTCATATTATATTCTTTATGTGCTATTATATTATATTCTGTAATATTCAATTCAATTCTAATATGTCCAATAATATTATATTATATTCTGTCCTATTCTAATATATAATATTGTAATATATTATGTTCTATTATATTATATTATATTCTGTCCTATTCTAATATATAATATTGTAATATATTATGTTATATTACATTATATTATATTCTGTCATATTTTAATATACAATATTGTAATATATTATGTCCTATTATATTATATTATAATATGTCCTATTCTAATATTGTCACGTCCTGGCCAGTATAAGGGTTAATTGGTATTGTAGTTTGGTCAGGACGTGGCAGAGGGTATTTGTTTTATGTGGTTAAGGGTGGTGGTTTTTCTAAAAAGGGTGTTTGATTTATGTATTCCGGGGTTTTTGGGCACTGTTCCTTGTTTATGTAATTCTATGTTTAGTCAAGGTAATCTATTTCTATGTTGAGTTAATTGGGGTGGACTTCCAATTGAAGGCAGCTGTTTGGTGTTGCCTTTGATTGGAAGTCCTATATTAGTTGGGTGTGGTTGTCTGTGTATTTGTGGGAGATTGTTTCGTGTTTAGCATCTGTGAGCCTAACAGGACTGGCAGTAATTCGTGAGTTCGTTTTGTTATTTTGTATGTTCACTTTGAGTTTATTAAATGTTCAAAATGAACTATATCAACTCTGCTGCATATTGGTCATCTTTTTCCGACGATGATTTCGCTAAATCGTCAAACGACGAAGAAATCCCTGACAAATATATAATATTGTACAATATTATGTTCTATAATATTATATTCTGTCCTATTATAATATGTAATATTGTAATATCTGTTCTTTTATATTA
Source organism: Salmo trutta (assembly GCF_901001165.1). Taxonomy (NCBI): domain Eukaryota; kingdom Metazoa; phylum Chordata; class Actinopteri; order Salmoniformes; family Salmonidae; genus Salmo; species Salmo trutta. The sequence continues at coordinate 922,957 of NW_021822941.1, read as the reverse complement.
TATTCTGTAATATTTTATTCTGTCCTCATCTATTCTACAATATTCTAACCTATTCTGTACTGTTACCATACAGTACAACACTGTGGAAAACTAGAGTCTCCTAACATACATCACACCACAGTAACAGACTGTGGAACACTAGAGTCTCCTAACATACATCACACTACAGTAACAGACTGTGGAACACTAGAGTCTCCTAACATACATCACACTACAGTAACAGACTGTGGAACACTAGAGTCTCCTCCTAACATACATCACACTACAGTAACAGACTGTGGAACACTAGAGTCTCCTCCTAACATACATCACACTACAGTAACAGACTGTGGAACACTAGAGTCTCCTCCTAACATACATCACACTACAGTAACAGACTGTGGAGCACTAGAGTCTCCTCCTAACATACATCACACTACAGTAACAGACTGTGGAACACTAGAGTCTCCTAACATACATCACACTACAGTAACAGACTGTGGAACACTAGAGTCTCCTCCTAACATACATCACACTACAGTAACAGACTGTGGAACACTAGAGTCTCCTGACATACATCACACTACAGTAACAGACTGTGGAACACTAGAGTCTCCTCCTAACATACATCACACTACAGTAACAGACTGTGGAACACTAGAGTCTCCTAACATACATCACACTACAGTAACAGACTGTGGAACACTAGAGTCTCCTCCTAACATACATCACACTACAGTAACAGACTGTGGAACACTAGAGTCTCCTCCTAACATACATCACACTACAGTAACAGACTGTGGAACACTAGAGTCTCTTCCTAACATACATCACACTACAGTAACCGACTGTGGAACACTAGAGTCTCCTAACATACATCACACTACAGTAACAGACTGTGGAACACTAGAGTCTCCTCCTAACATACATCACACTACAGTAACAGACTGTGGAACACTAGAGTCTCCTCCTAACATACATCACACTACAGTAACAGACTGTGGAACACTAGAGTCTCCTCCTAACATACATCACACTACAGTAACAGACTGTGGAACACTAGAGTCTCCTCCTAACATACATCACACTACAGTAACAGACTGTGGAACACTAGAGTCTCCTAACATACATCACACTACAGTAACAGACTGTGGAACACTAGAGTCTCCTCCTAACATACATCACACTACAGTAACAGACTGTGGAACACTAGAGTCTCCTAACATACATCACACTACAGTAACAGACTGTGGAACACTAGAGTCTCCTCCTAACATACATCACACTACAGTAACAGACTGTGGAACACTAGAGTCTCCTCCTAACATACATCACACTACAGTAACAGACTGTTGAACACTAGAGTCTCCTCCTAACATACATCACACTACAGTAACAGACTGTGGAACACTAGAGTCTCCTAACATACATCACACTACAGTAACAGACTGTTGAACACTAGAGTCTCCTCCTAACATACATCACACTACAGTAACAGACTGTGGAACACTAGAGTCTCCTAACATACATCACACTACAGTAACAGACTGTGGAACACTAGAGTCTCCTAACATACATCACACTACAGTAACAGACTGTTGAACACTAGAGTCTCCTCCTAACATACATCACACTACAGTAACAGACTGTTGAACACTAGAGTCTCCTCCTAACATACAACACACTACAGTAACAGACTGTGGAACACTAGAGTCTCCTAACATACAACACACTACAGTAACAGACTGTGGAACACTAGAGTCTCCTAACATACATCACACTACAGTAACAGACTGTGGAACACTAGAGTCTCCTCCTAGCATACATCACACTACAGTAACAGACTGTGGAACACTAGAGTCTCCTAACATACATCACACTACAGTAACAGACTGTGGAACACTAGAGTCTCCTCCTAACATACATCACACTACAGTAACAGACTGTGGAACACTAGAGTCTCCTAACATACATCACACTACAGTAACAGACTGTGGAACACTAGAGTCTCCTCCTAACATACATCACACTACAGTAACAGACTGTGGAACACTAGAGTCTCCTCCTAACATACATCACACTACAGTAACAGACTGTGGAACACTAGAGTCTCCTCCTAACATACATCACACTACAGTAACAGACTGTGGAACACTAGAGTCTCCTCCTAACATACATCACACTACAGTAACAGACTGTTGAACACTAGAGTCTCCTCCTAACATACATCACACTACAGTAACAGACTGTGGAACACTAGAGTCTCCTCCTAACATACATCACACTACAGTAACAGACTGTGGAACACTAGAGTCTCCTCCTAACATACATCACACTACAGTAACAGACTGTGGAACACTAGAGTCTCCTAACATACATCACACTACAGTAACAGACTGTTGAACACTGGAGTCTCCTCCTAACATACATCACACTACAGTAACAGACTGTTGAACACTAGAGTCTCCTCCTAACATACATCACACTACAGTAACAGACTGTGGAACACTAGAGTCTCCTAACATACATCACACTACAGTAACAGACTGTGGAACACTAGAGTCTCCTCCTAACATACATCACACTACAGTAACAGACTGTGGAACACTAGAGTCTCCTCCTAACATACATCACACTACAGTAACAGACTGTGGAACACTAGAGTCTCCTCCTAACATACATCACACTACAGTAACAGACTGTGGAACACTAGAGTCTCCTAACATACATCACACTACAGTAACAGACTGTGGAACACTAGAGTCTCCTCCTAACATACATCCCACTACAGTAACAGACTGTGGAACACTAGAGTCTCCTAACATACATCACACTACAGTAACAGACTGTGGAACACTAGAGTCTCCTCCTAACATACATCACACTACAGTAACAGACTGTGGAACACTAGAGTCTCCTCCTAACATACATCACACTACAGTAACAGACTGTGGAACACTAGAGTCTCCTCCTAACATACATGACACTACAGTAACAGACTGTGGAACACTAGAGTCTCTTCCTAACATACATCACACTACAGTAACCGACTGTGGAACACTAGAGTCTCCTAACATACATCACACTACAGTAACAGACTGTGGAACACTAGAGTCTCCTCCTAACATACATCACACTACAGTAACAGACTGTGGAACACTAGAGTCTCCTCCTAACATACATCACACTACAGTAACAGACTGTGGAACACTAGAGTCTCCTCCTAACATACATCACACTACAGTAACAGACTGTGGAACACTAGAGTCTCCTAACATACATCACACTACAGTAACAGACTGTGGAACACTAGAGTCTCCTCCTAACATACATCACACTACAGTAACAGACTGTGGAACACTAGAGTCTCCTCCTAACATACATCACACTACAGTAACAGACTGTTGAACACTAGAGTCTCCTCCTAACATACATCACACTACAGTAACAGACTGTGGAACACTAGAGTCTCCTAACATACATCACACTACAGTAACAGACTGTTGAACACTAGAGTCTCCTCCTAACATACATCACACTACAGTAACAGACTGTTGAACACTAGAGTCTCCTCCTAACATACAACACACTACAGTAACAGACTGTGGAACACTAGAGTCTCCTAACATACAACACACTACAGTAACAGACTGTGGAACACTAGAGTCTCCTAACATACATCACACTACAGTAACAGACTGTGGAACACTAGAGTCTCCTCCTAGCATACATCACACTACAGTAACAGACTGTGGAACACTAGAGTCTCCTAACATACATCACACTACAGTAACAGACTGTGGAACACTAGAGTCTCCTCCTAACATACATCACACTACAGTAACAGACTGTGGAACACTAGAGTCTCCTAACATACATCACACTACAGTAACAGACTGTGGAACACTAGAGTCTCCTCCTAACATACATCACACTACAGTAACAGACTGTGGAACACTAGAGTCTCCTCCTAACATACATCACACTACAGTAACAGACTGTGGAACACTAGAGTCTCCTCCTAACATACATCACACTACAGTAACAGACTGTGGAACACTAGAGTCTCCTAACATACATCACACTACAGTAACAGACTGTTGAACACTGGAGTCTCCTCCTAACATACATCACACTACAGTAACAGACTGTTGAACACTAGAGTCTCCTCCTAACATACATCACACTACAGTAACAGACTGTGGAACACTAGAGTCTCCTCCTAACATACATCACACTACAGTAACAGACTGTGGAACACTAGAGTCTCCTAACATACATCACACTACCGTAACAGACTGTTGAACACTGGAGTCTCCTCCTAACATACATCACACTACAGTAACAGACTGTGGAACACTAGAGTCTCCTAACATACATCACACTACAGTAACAGACTGTTGAACACTGGAGTCTCCTCCTAACATACATCACACTACAGTAACAGACTGTTGAACACTAGAGTCTCCTCCTAACATACATCACACTACAGTAACAGACTGTGGAACACTAGAGTCTCCTCCTAACATACATCACACTACAGTAACAGACTGTGGCACACTAGAGTCTCCTAACATACATCACACTACAGTAACAGACTGTGGAACACTAGAGTCTCCTCCTAACATACATCACACTACAGTAACAGACTGTGGAACACTAGAGTCTCCTCCTAACATACATCACACTACAGTAACAGACTGTGGAACACTAGAGTCTCCTCCTAACATACATCACACTACAGTAACAGACTGTGGCACACTAGAGTCTCCTAACATACATCACACTACAGTAACAGACTGTGGAACACTAGAGTCTCCTCCTAACATACATCACACTACAGTAACAGACTGTGGAACACTAGAGTCTCCTCCTAACATACATCACACTACAGTAACAGACTGTGGAACACTAGAGTCTCCTCCTAACATACATCACACTACAGTAACAGACTGTGGAACACTAGAGTCTCCTCCTAACATACATCACACTACAGTAACAGACTGTGGAACACTAGAGTCTCCTCCTAACATACATCACACTACAGTAACAGACTGTGGAACACTAATTTGGTCTCAGTGAATAGTGGTAATTAATTATGCTTGTTCCCAGGTAATTTGTTAACGAGCTCCTCGCTAGGCCTACCGATGACAAATACTCACGTCCCTTCCGAACTGAATGCAGGCGTGCAACAATGTATTCCTGTTTAAAGTTTGTAACTCTGTGAAAACTGCTGCAACGGCTTGTAGTTGAATACATGCCCTATAGACAGGAAGCTACGTTTTTTTCTAGAATAGGGTGTGTTTGTCTTGGGCCACAACAAACATGTGTACTGTTGGGGGTAATGGAGGACTGGAGTTCAGAAACACTGAAGTATTGGACAGGTGACCCATGGAATGTTAAAGGGTGTTGGTGTGTTTGTGTGTGCTCAAGTTTGTTTGCATCCATGTATGCATGCTTTCGTGTGTCCACATGTACAGGTATGTTCTTAAAGCCATGAAACCCCTTCCAGGACACCCAATTAGCTGAATTCTGGCGTTATGGCGATAATTGCATAAGCATTAGTGTATTTTCTCAAATTAATAATCTTAAATTAGATGTCAGAATGGCTAATTATTTTGACTAATGTTTTATTGAAATAATACTGAATGGAATTAGAGCAATTTTAAATAGGGTCTGCACACTCCATGCCGAGTTGTCAAGGAGAATAATTGGTGTAATTAATTTAATGGGAACCAAAATAACCTACAGATTATAAAAGTGGAAAGAGAATGAAAGGGGGAAGGAGAGAGAGAGAGAGAGAGAGATGGAGAGAGAAGGAGGGAGAGACGGAGAGAGGGGGAGATGGAAATAGAGAGGGAGGGAGAGACGGAGAGAGGGGGAGATGGAGAGAGAAGGAGGGAGAGACGGAGAGAGGGGGAGATGGAAATAGAGAGGGAGGGAGAGATGGAGAGAGGGGGAGATGGAGAGAGAAGGAGGGAGAGATGGAGAGAGGGGGAGATGGAAATAGAGAGGGAGGGAGAGACGGAGAGAGGGGGAGATGGAAATAGAGAGGGAGGGAGAGGAAGAAGATAAATAAATGAAGAATGAAGAAGAGAGAAAGAGAGAAAGATACATAATGATACATTAAATTAGCATTGTTGGAATAAATGTAACTAAATGTAATGGAGAGTGTCATCTACATAATAATTATCATGAGAGGCTGGTAACACCTTACAGTAACACACTACAGTAACACCCTATAGTAACACCCTACAGTAACACCCTACAGTAACACTCTACAGTAACACCCTACAGTAACACCCTATAGTAACACACTACAGTAACACCCTATAGTAACACACTACAGTAACACCCTACAGTAACACACTACAGTAAAACCCTACAGTAACACCCTATAGTAACACCCTATAGTAACACCCTACAGAAACACCCAACACTAACACCCTACAGTAACCCCCTACAGTAACACCCTACAGTAACACCCTACAGTAACACACTACAGTAACACCCTACAGTAACAGACTGTGGAACACTAGAGTCTCCTAACATACATCACACTACAGTAACAGACTGTGGAACACTAGAGTCTCCTAACATACATCACACTACAGTAACAGACTGTTGAACACTAGAGTCTCCTCCTAACATACATCACACTACAGTAACAGACTGTGGAGCACTAGAGTCTCCTCCTAACATACATCACACTACAGTAACAGACTGTGGAACACTAGAGTCTCCTAACATACATCACACTACAGTAACAGACTGTGGAGCACTAGAGTCTCCTAACATACATCACACTACAGTAACAGACTGTAATATGAGTATCTCTCAGCCCACCTACAATATGAGTATCTCTCAGCCCACCTATATCTCTCAGCCCACCTATGAGTATGAATAGATTTTAGCCCGCTTATGAGTAGGTCTCCAATCTATTCTGACAGTAAATGCATTTTTTCAGGTTTTCCATCGCAAACTGTCATAAAGCTCCAGACTACTATCCAATTAATGCAACAATGACATTATTGTACCCCTGGTTAGACACTATTGGCTTGAAAAGCCAAACCTAACACAATATCTGCCAATTCATTTCCAGCAATATTACCCCTGTCTGTCTGTTTGTTTCATGTGTTTGTCTATCAGTCCAGATGTCCAGTATCTTCTTACAGGAATAGTACTGGAGGTAGTAAATGGCAGCCTGTGATGCGCAGTAACGTCTTTGGTCCAATAGCATAGTGTAGGAACCAGATTACTCAGCTGATGCTGCTGCAGATGGCAGCCTGTGACACTCAGTGTGAATGTGCTTGTGCCAGTTGAATCTCAGCTTACGTAATGCGTCAAGGCTGATTCGCCTCAAGCTGAGCAACAGGAAAAAGTATGTGCTTGTATTTGATAAAAGTCTTTTTATTTGAAAATTCAAAAGGCACTCGCATGTCTGAGCTGATCTTTGTTGCAGGTGCATGGTAACAGCTGAATAAGGTGAGCAACAAGAAGAAACTCTCGCACTGGTCTTTGTTAAGATTTATAGCCTCCAGAGCTCTGACAAAGGCCTTGAGGCCAGTACATAAAGCTTAGTACAGAGCAGTGATGCTAGCAAGAGCAGTGATGCTAGCAAGAGCAGTGATGCTAGCAAGAGCAGTGATGCTAGCAAGAGCAGTGATGCTAGCAAGAGCAGTGATACTAGCAAGAGCAGTGATACTAGCAAGAGCAGTGATACTAGCAAGAGCAGTTATACTAGCAAGAGCAGTGATACTAGCAAGAGCAGTGATACTAGCAAGAGCAGTGATACTAGCAAGAGCAGTGATGCTAGCAAGAGCAGTGATACTAGCAAGAGCAGTGATACTAGCAAGAGCAGTGATGCTAGCAAGAGCAGTGATGCTAGCAAGAGCAGTGATACTAGCAAGAGCAGTGATACTAGCAAGAGCAGTGATACTAGCAAGAGCAGTGATACTAGCAAGATCAGTGATGCTAGCAAGATCAGTGATACTAGCAAGAGCAGTGATGCTAGCAAGAGCAGTGATGCTAGCAAGAGCAGTGATGCTAGCAAGATCAGTGATGCTAGCAAGATCAGTGATGCTAGCAAGATCAGTGATGCTAGCAAGAGCAGTGATACTAGCAAGAGCAGTGATGCTAGCAAGAGCAGTGATGCTAGCAAGAGCAGTGATGCTAGCAAGATCAGTGATGCTAGCAAGAGCAGTGATACTAGCAAGAGCAGTGATACTAGCAAGAGCAGTGATGCTAGCAAGATCAGTGATGCTAGCAAGATCAGTGATGCTAGCAAGATCAGTGATGCTAGCAAGAGCAGTGATGCTAGCAAGAGCAGTGTTCGGGTTTCCTCTTTTTTTCTCATAAAGTTTTTTTTAAGTAGGAATTTCAGCACCCCAAAAAAGGACCACAGATGTACAGGACACACATAGGTACAGGTAAGTGTTTTCAGAATTGACATTTCTACAAGTATGGCCTGATGGTGAGTCAATGTTGTTGCTAGCAAACAGTGTGACCGTCTCCATATGAGAGAACGAAGTTGAGCGTTCCTCAGCTACATAGCTCCCAGACATAAGAATGATTTTAAACCTTCGCCGCAAAATATCTTATTTCTACAGACCTGGGGGTCTAGTAAGTGTGGGGGGGGGGGGGGGTCAATACGGGATTAGGCACCCCAAGACAGTCAAATATCAACATACACAGGCAATAGCAAGATCTCAAATGGGATACGCTTGACAACCGCAGACTTGAATTGGTACATTCCCAAACACCAAACCATCAGCTAAAAATAACTCAACTGTGCAGAAGCCCCAAGGGCCTAGGAGCTAAGGGTAGGTATTCATATTGATTAATCAACTCCTAATCTACACAATTTATTTGACTGATCTAGTTACACTAGGGATGTATAGACTAGGTCTATACTCTGCCTCTGTGTCTCCAAGCTCTTGAAGGATTTAGCTTGTCAATCTTGCGACCTAAATTGATATATTTGATCAACTGAACCAAGTAATTCTATCACATCAGGGGGTTTCTAGGGAGGATTCTAGGGTGAGGCAAAACAGCCTGTTTCTTCTGATGAGTCCGTGCTTTGGTCTTCATTAGTATGGTTGGCTCCAGGAAGGTCCTTGCCGATGCTGAAGCACCGTCAAGAATAAGCCTAGCACTAACTATTTCCTCACGTTTTGCGTCTTTGCATGCATGCACGCCATAGATTGCAAGTAGCCTCACGCAATGACCAAGCTACCCCTTGGCTAGCCTAGTGATTCCATAGTGCCACCACTGCTCATTAGGTCCAAGTACTGAATGTCCAGAAGGATTTGTGAAAGCAGCTCATCTTAACCAAGACCTTCACCTTAGAAGTTGTCCCTAATAACTCAGGCACACCCAGTCATCCCATATGTGTGCTCTGTTTTCAACAGACAGAGGGTGTCATGGCTGCCCTGTTGCTACTGTGCGAGCACAGAAGGAATTAGCTTGTCAGTCAGACAATTACTTGACAGCTTTGATGGACTAAACCAGCTAATTTGCTGAAGTTTGACCTCATAAGCATATGGTGGGTGGGAGTTGTTGAAAGCTTGTAAGAGGTTTAGCTTCTCCACACGTCCGTCCAGTCGGCGGCAGGTCTTACCTTCTCATCTCTACAGCCAGAGAGGTCACCTCAGCCCAATCTCCCCTAGCTCCAAACTCTGACCTCACTTGTCCCCTTTGGCCAGTCCCAGTAGGCCTAATCCGTCTGGGGTAAACCCATATGGTTCCTTAACACCTCACCTGGTGTCTATGGGGTGGTCTACTTATTAAAACATAGACAGAAATATACAACACAGTGACTACAACATAGATTACTGAGCTCTGCAGATGGACATGTAGTGGATGGAGTGGATATATTTCAGTAAGAACTCACCTGGTGTCTGTAGAGGTCTTCTCTATGTTATTAAACATAGACAGAAACAAACAACACTTCACTTGGAAACACATCACCACATACTGAGCTTTGCAGATAGAAATAGAGCTGCTGTTATTCATTTGTTGTCCACATCAAATAGGGACTGATAGGGACTGATGCCGACTGATGCCATTTACCCATCATCTGTTGCAAAATATGTGGTCTAGGATCCCTGTCAAATAAACAAATATAATAATTACATGTATGCCTGACCCCCCCTCCCCCCCCCAAAATATATATTTATTTCTGATATGTTCCACAATGTTGTAATGTGCTGTATGTGTCCCTACAGGGCCTATAATCTGTCTGTCTGATGCCACTCTACCAGGGGGCTGTAATCCTCGTAATTAAACCAGTCTGGAAATGAAAAACACCTCCATCCAGGCAGAAGATGCTGTAGCTCCAATGCTTGGTAATGGTTTGATTGGTTTGGTTGGAAGCTACAGTAATGCCTATATGGCTTGTACGAAAGTCCCATCAGTGACATGGGTTTCGTCCCAAATGGCACCCTATTCCCTATATAGTGCACTACTTTTGACCAGGGCCCATGGGAGAATAGGGTGTCATTTTGGACTCAAGTCTAGATGTGGACTTTCTAGCAGATGTTTTTATCTACAGAGACTTACAGTTATCACAGTAGTTTCTGTAAATGTGTCATGTATGAGATTCAAAGTTCAACTCTCAAACCTACAACTCTGGTGTTGGTATAGCACCATGCTCCAATCAATTAGAGTCAACTGAACCCACAAAATACTGTCAGAGAAAATGAATATACTACCGTATAAAAGGTTCAAAATGATGCTTTCAAAAGATCCAAACTATGTTCCCATGAAGTTACTTCTTGTACGATGTAGACTAAACTTGTTAAACAGGAACATCTCCCCAGGAAGTCTTTTAGAGTTCAGGTTGAGTTGGTTATCAGGAGCAAGAGAAGAGTTCAGGTTGAGTTGGTTATCAGGAGCAAGAGAAGAGTTCAGGTTGAGTTGGTTATCAGGAGCAAGAGAAGAGTTCAGGTTGAGTTGGTTATCAGGAGCAAGAGAAGAGTTCAGGTTGAGTTGGTTATCAGGAGCAAGAGAAGAGTTCAGGTTGAGTTGGTTATCAGGAGCAAGAGAAGAGTTCAGGTTGAGTTGGTTATCAGGAGCAAGAGAAGAGTTCAGGTTGAGTTGGTTATCAGGAGCAAGAAAAGAGTTCAGGTTGAGTTGGTTATCTGGAGCAGAGAAGAGTTCAGGTTGAGTTGGTTATCAGGAGCAAGAGAAGAGTTCAGGTTGAGTTGGTTATCTGTGTTGTCTGACGGAAGAGAAGAGTTCAGGTTGAGAAGAGGAAACTATTTGACATCAACTCATCTGTCTTCTACATTAAATTGTGTGTGTGTGTTCATCCGTGTATGTATGTTTTTGTGTGTGTTTGTGTGTGTGTGTGTGTATGTATGTTTGTGTGTGTGTGTGTTTGTTTGTGTGTGTGTATGTGTGTCTGTGTGTGTGTCTATGTGTGTATGTGTGTGTGAGTTTGTTTGTGTGTGTGTGTGTGTGTGTGTGTGTGTGTGTGTGTGTGTGTGTGTGTGTGTGTGTGTGTGTGTGTGTGTGTGTGTGTGTGTGTGTGTGTGTGTGTGTGTGTCTGTGTCTGTGTCTGTGTGTGTGTTTATGTGTGTGTGTTTTTACTCTCTTCTCTTCCTCCCAAGATGCTGGCGCCAGATGGCAGGCGGCTTTGAAAAGGAGGCCAAGTTCTGCCCATCAGACCGGAGTGGCGTAAAAATAACCACCGCTTCACCCGCTTCATACACACATGCCAGCCGCCAATCTCCCTCAAGTCAACAGCATGCATTTTGATGTGGAGTGTATACAAGGATAAGATGCCCTTACTGTGGAGATGAACATTTCAGAACAGAGAGAAACCGTTTGCTGATAAAGGCAACCAGCAACATGTTTTCTCCTTAATGATAATGTTACAAGAAATAGTGAACTGTGCAATGGTGCCAGTATATTAGAGCACAACTGTATATAGTACCCTGCTCTTGGCCAGGACCCATAGGACTCTGGTTAAAACTAGTACCCTACTCTTGGCCAGGACCCATAGGACTCTGGTTAAAACTAGTACCCTACTCTTGGCCAGGGCCCATAGGACTCTGGTTAAAACTAGTACCCTACTCTTGGCCAGGACCCATAGGACTCTGGTTAAAACTAGTACCCTACTCTTGGCCAGGGCCCATAGGACTCTGGTTAAAACTAGTACCCTACTCTTGGCCAGGACCCATAGGACTCTGGTTAAAACTAGTACCCTACTCTTGGCCAGGGCCCATAGGACTCTGGTTAAAACTAGTACCCTACTCTTGGCCAGGACCCATAGGACTCTGGTTAAAACTAGTGCACTACTCTTGGCCAGGACCCATAGGACGCTGGTTAAAACTAGTACCCTACTCTTGGCCAGGACCCATAGGACTCTGGTTAAAACTAGTACCCTACTCTTGGCCAGGACCCATAGGACTCTGGTTAAAACTAGTACCCTACTCTTGGCCAGGACCCATAGGACTCTGGTTAAAACTAGTACCCTACTCTTGGCCAGGACCCATAGGACTCTGGTTAAAACTAGTACCCTACTCTTGGCCAGGACCCATAGGACTCTGGTTAAAACTAGTACCCTACTCTTGGCCAGGACCCATAGGACTCTGGTTAAAACTAGTACCCTACTCTTGGCCAGGGCCCATAGGACTCTGGTTAAAACTAGTACCCTACTCTTGGCCAGGACCCATAGGACTCTGGTTAAAACTAGTACCCTACTCTTGGCCAGGGCCCATAGGACTCTGGTTAAAACTAGTACCCTGCTCTTGGCCAGGACCCATAGGACTCTGGTTAAAACTAGTACCCTGCTCTTGGCCAGGACCCATAGGACTCTGGTTAAAACTAGTACCCTACTCTTGGCCAGGACCCATAGGACTCTGGTTAAAACTAGTACCCTACTCTTGGCCAGGGCCCATAGGACTCTGGTTAAAACTAGTACCCTACTCTTGGCCAGGACCCATAGGACTCTGGTTAAAACTAGTACCCTACTCTTGGCCAGGACCCATAGGACTCTGGTTAAAACTAGTACCCTGCTCTTGGCCAGGACCCATAGGACTCTTGTTAAAACTAGTGCACTACTCTTGGCCAGGACCCATAGGACTCTGGTTAAAACTAGTACCCTACTCTTGGCCAGGACCCATAGGACTCTGGTTAAAACTAGTACACTGCTCTTGGCCAGGACCCATAGGACTCTGGTTAAAACTAGTGCACTGCTCTTGGCCAGGACCCATAGGACTCTGGTTAAAACTAGTACCCTACTCTTGGCCAGGACCCATAGGACTCTGGTTAAAACTAGTACACTGCTCTTGGCCAGGACCCATAGGACTCTGGTTAAAACTAGTACACTGCTCTTGGCCAGGACCCATAGGACTCTGGTTAAAACTAGTGCACTACTCTTGGCCAGGACCCATAGGACTCTGGTTAAAACTAGTACCCTACTCTTGGCCAGGACCCATAGGACTCTGGTTAAAACTAGTACACTGCTCTTGGCCAGGACCCATAGGACTCTGGTTCAAACTAGTGCACTATAAAGGGAATAGGGTGCCATCTGAATGCAGACATAGAAGCCATTTAGTAATAATACAACCGGCATCATGTTTTCTCCTTAACGATAATGTCCTAACCATACACAGGAAGAGGCTACCCTGAGAGAAACCATTTGCAGATAGATTTGCTGCCGACAAATTTTGTTTTCTAACTGTAAAGCCAGAAAGATTATGTACAAGATTGCAGCCAAGAAACAATGTTCTCTTACTGTGAAAACAGGGACTGAAAAAATAATGCAGCCAACAAAGGAAGCCTGTGTTAAGAATTGCTTCATTAAAGCCTGTTTTAAGAATTGCTTCACTAAAGCCTGTGTTAAGAATTGCTTCACTAAAGCCTATATTAAGAATTGCTTCACAAAGCCTATGTTAAGAATTGCTTCACAAAGCCTCCTTACTCCATTTGCAAACCCTTTACATAGATTTTTCTATTGTGTTATTGACTGTACTTTTGTTTATCCGATGTGTAACTCTATATAATTTTTTTGTCGCACTGCTTTGCTTTATCTTGGCAAGGTCGCAGTTGTAAATGAGAACCTGTTCTCAACTGGCCTACTTGGTTAAATAAAGGTGAAATAAAAATACTATACATGCACTATACATACACATGGATTTTGTACTGTAGATATGTGGTAGTGGTGGAGTAGGAGCCTGAGTGCACACAGTGTGTTGTGAAATGTGTGAATGTATTGTAAAGTTTTTAAAATTGTATAAACTGCCTTAATTTTGATGAACCCCAGGAAGAGTAGCTGCTGCCTTGGCAGGAACTAATGGGGATCCTTAATAAATGCAAATACAGAAATAAGCTTAGCCAGGACTGCAAAACAAAGTCAAAGGTGATGCTTTTTGTTCCAGGTAAATGTTTTATTGCTTTGTTTGACATTTCTTTCAACTGGGAGTCCCGTTGAGAACAAGGGAGCCTTGCGTTTTTACATGTTCACACATTTTACAGAATACAAGCAAACACAAAAGTACAGACACACTCAAGAAAAGCAATCCCTTTCCTCAACAGAGTGGTCGTCAATCAACATGTTTAACTGCCCTAGAGGCACCAATCTATCTAGAATAAGAGAACTCTGAAGATTGTTCCATACATGGGGTGTGTAGAAAATAAAAGCTGTTTTCCCTAAGTCGTTAGCAACAGATGGAAAATCCAGAGTTACCATCCCTGTGATGTGGTATGTTAACTCCTACTTCCCCGTAAGTAAAGATATCAGATCATTTTCACTTTTTTGCGATAGGGCTTTATAAATTAATAAAATGCAATGCATTCCAAACAGTCTCCACTCAGTAGTAGTGTTGAATTCAGAGTAGAAAGAATACGAGGGTACCTATTGTTACCACATAGTTTAAAATAAATCACTACCAACAACATCTCTGTGTTTGTTCCAAGTCAATGCATTACAAACAGTCTGAGGGCCAGCCAGTCCAACAGATCTGTGTAAGTAGTTAACTTTCTGCACCCGTCAGCTCTTGCAAGCTACACTGACTTCCTCTGTCCAGAGCCAGGGGTCATCTGCATAACCTATCCCCCTCTTACAGCCAGTCACCTCAATCCCCTGTTTGTTCAGTGCTACTGGACCACCATGTTGGATCGTCTCCACTGCGGCGCCTTGTCGATGCCCTGTTCGTGGCTGGGCTTTAATTGGCTGTGTGTCTGCATCCCAAATGGCACTCTATTGCCTACATAGTGCACTGCTTTGGTCTGGCTCTGGTTAAAAGTAGTGCAATATTTGGGACACAACCTCAGTTTTATGCTAGGTCAGGCTCCTAGCCACACTGACACCTTATTAGACCTCATTGTGACGATGACCTTTGAATAGCATAAAGCTCTCTCCCTCCACTCTCTCGATATCTGGCCTCTCTCCATCCTTCGCTCCCTCCCTTGCTTTTCATCTAATTGATGTTGTCCACTGTTTGTTTATTCTGGTTCTGTAAGAGAAAGAGAGAGATAGCGAGAGAGAGAGAGGGGAGGCGGAGAGAGAGAGCGAAAGAGAGAAAGAGATCATTTGAAAGACTCATGCTAGTAGGGGACAAGTGTACTATCACTGACCACTATTTTACAGGGTAACAGTTATCAAACAATCAACTCCACTGTTTCTTCAGGAGTCACTGAAATCAGCCATCCTCATAATTTTAGACATGTTTAGCTACAAACTATGGATTTCCCTTGGGATTCCTTATAGCCTATAAGCAGTACTCCACAACTGGTCAAATCCTTAGACTACATCCCTTGTATGTTGTTTCTAACAGAGAATTAGAAGAGTAGTTCGTCATTCCATAGAATTAGAAGAGTAGTTCCTCATACCATAGAATTAGAAGAGTACTTCCTCATTCCATAGAATTAGAAGAGTAGTTCCTCATTCCATAGAATAGGAAGTGTACTTCCTCATTCCATAGAATTAGAAGAGTAGGTCCTCATTCCATATAATTAGAAGAGTAGTTCCTCATACCATAGAATTAGAAGAGTAGGTCCTCTTTCCATAGAATAGGAAGTGTACTTCCTCATTCCATAGAATTAGAAGAGTAGTTCCTCATTCCATATAATTAGAAGAGTAGTTCCTCATACCATAGAATTAGAAGAGTAGGTCCTCATTTCGTATAATTGGAAGAGTAGTTCCTCATTCCATAGAATTAGAAGAGTAGTTCTGTGTTCCATAGAATTAGAAGAGAAGTTCCTCATTCCATAGAATTAAAAGAGTAGTTCCTCATTCCATAGAATTAAAAGAGTAGTTCCTCATTCCATAGAATTAAAAGAGTAGTTCCTCATTCCATAGAATTAGAAGAGTAGTTCTGTGTTCCATAGAATTAGAAGAGTAGTTCTGTGTTCCATAGAATTAGAAGAGTAGTTCTGTGTTCCATAGAATTAGAAGAGTAGTTCTGTGTTCCATAGAATTAAAAGAGTAGTTCTGTGTTCCATAGAATTAGAAGTGTAATTCCTCATTCCATAGAATAAGATGTGTAATTCCTCAATACATAGAATTAGAGGAGTAGTTCTGTGTTCCATAGAATGAGAACTCTAAATCATTTTCTATGGATTGTTCTCTTTTACACTGCTG
>NW_021822941.1:878887-901387 GCF_901001165.1 Salmo trutta | reverse complement strand
TTTAACTAAACCCTGCTCTCCTCTCCTAGACGGTATGTGTGCGTGTGGTAATCTGCTCCAAAGCCACAGTAAACGTCACTAATGCATCTCTTCAATTTGGGATTCTCCTGCGGTTCCCAACGCTTAATCCCACATAAACCTACATTTTAGCGCTTTCGACTGGCTGACTGGTTGACTGGCTGACTGGCTGACTGGCTGAATGACTGACTGACTGACTGACTGACTGGCTGACTGGCTGACTGACTGGCTGACTGAATGACTGAATGACTGGCTGACTGACTGACTGACTGACTATGTGTCACTGTCTACTATCTCTCTGGGACAGGATGGAATCATGGTCAGCCATTCCTCATTGTTATCCATTAATATTATTGTTCTCTAATATACTGCTTTTCATTTACACAGAACAACGTTCTTCTATCCTATTGATGGACACACTAAGAAATGTACAATCAGATCCTATCCTATTGATGGACACACTAAGACATGTACAAACCCCTTCTATCCTATTGATGGACAGACTAAGACATGTACAATCCCCTTCTATCCTATTGATGGACAGACTAAGACATGTACAATCCCCTTCTATCCTATTGATGGACACACTAAGACATGTACAATCCCCTTCTATCCTATTGATGGACACACTAAGACATGTACAATCCCCTTCTATCCTATTGATGGACACACTAAGACATGTACAATCCCCTTCTATCCTATTGATGGACACACTAAGACATGTACAATCCCCTTCTATCCTATTGATGGACACACTAAGACATGTACAATCCCCTTCTATCCTATTGATGGACACACTAAGACATGTACAATCCCCTTCTATCCTATTGATGGACACACTAAGACATGTATAATCCAATCCTATCCTATTGATGGACACACTAAGAAACACATAGCACCGTCGAGATGGCATTTCAGATGTAGCTATTTTCCACCATAATAGACAAACTGATTATAGACAACCTGACTATAGACATACTGACTATAGACATACTGATTATAGACATACTGATTATAGACATACTGACTATAGACATACTGACTATAGACATACTGATTATAGACATAATGACTATAGACATAATGACTATAGACATACTGATTATAGACATACTGATTATAAACATACTGACTATAGACATACTGATTATAGACATACTGATACTGACTATAGACATACTGACTATAGACATACTGATTATAGACATAGTGATTATAGATATACTGACTATAGACATACTGATACTGACTATAGACATACTGATTATAGACATACTGACTATAGACATACAGACTATAGACATACTGATTATAGACATACTGATACTGATTATAGACATACTGACTATAGACATACTGACTATAGACATACTGATACTGACTATAGACATACTGACTATAGACATACTGACTATAGACACTCATGGCTTACTCTCTATCACAAGTTGTCAAGGGACTACAGGCTTGCTACATCTGGCACTTTGAAACGGCTAACAAAATGTCCAACGCAGATAAACATTATAACGTCAATATAAAACACAGCAGAGAATAAAGTCTTAGAAGAGTACTGGATTTATAGAACATCAGGAGCTTTGTTAGTCTGCTGAGACGCTGTACCTGAGACCAAACACACACACACACACACACACACACACCTACACACACACACACACACACACACACAACCACACAACCACACAGACAGACTCACAGACACACACACACACACACACACACACACACACACACACACACACACACACACACACACACACACACACACACACACACACACACACTGTGACAAGTACATACACAGGCACACACACACACAGACACAGACACACACACACAAGCACACACACACACACACACACACACACACACACACACACACACACACACACACACACACTGTGTCAAGTACACACACACACACAGACACAGACACACACACACAAGCACACACAAATGCGCAAACACAACCACAAACACGCACACACAAATTGTGACAAGCACACACACACACACACACACCGGTGTCAGACGTTAGTGACAGAGAGAGCTGTGGAGGCAACACTAACAGTCTCTCATCAACATAGGAGAGGAGAGTGGGTGACAGTGTATGTGTGTGTGTGTGCTTGTCACAGTGTGTGTGAGCTTGTGGGCTTTTTTTATTGCGTGTGTATGTGCACTGTGTGTGTTAACTAAACACCTATCTCCCCAGACATCCAACCTGTATGTCTGAGTCTGTTCAGTGTTAACTGAAACAGAGGAACAGACTTCAAACAATATCTGGCCCTGTGAGACACACACACACACACACACACACACACACACACACACACACACACACACACACACAGAGAGAGAGAGAGAGAGACAGGCAGGCAGGCAGCAACACAGACTAACCATCAGTAAACCTACAGCGGTAAAGAAAATAAGCCCTGATCAAGAATGGCTCATTGGCCCCAGGACAGGACTCTAGTCTATATCCTGTTCCTGTAGGGAGACAGCTTGATGTACCAGTACACCCCCTGGACAGGACTCTAGTCTATATCCTGTTCCTGTAGGGAGACAGCTTGATGTACCAGTACACCCCCTGGACAGGACTCTAGTCTATATCCTGTTCCTGTAGGGAGACAGCTTGATGTACCAGTACAGCCCCTGGACAGGACTCTAGTCTATATCCTGTTCCTGTAGGGAGACAGCTTGATGTACCAGTACACCCCCTGGACAGGACTCTAGTCTATATCCTGTTCCTGTAGTGAGACAGCTTGATGTACAAGTACACCCCCTGGACAGGACTCTAGTCTATATCCTGTTCCTGTAGGGAGACAGCTTGATGTACCAGTACAGCCCCTGGACAGGACTCTAGTCTATATCCTGTTCCTGTAGTGAGACAGCTTGATGTACCAGTACACCCCCTGGACAGGACTCTAGACTATATCCTGTTCCTGTAGTGAGACAGCTTGATGTACCAGTACAGCCCCTGGACAGGACTCTAGTCTATATCCTGTTCCTGAAGTGAGACAACTTAATGTACCAGTACAGCCCCTGGACAGGACTCTAGTCTATCTCCTGTTCCTGTAGTGAGACAGCTTGATGTACCAGTACAGCCCCTGGACAGGACACTAGTCTATATCCTGTTCCTGTAGTGAGACAGCTTGATGTACCAGTACACCTCCTGGACAGGACTCTAGTCTATATCCTGTTCCTGTAGTGAGACAGCTTCATGTACCAGTACACCCTTAGGACAGGAAGCTTGTCTTGAAAAGTGGAGGCTTCACAACCAGACACCCAGACTCGCACACAGCACGCACGCACGTACACACACACACACACACACACACACACACACACACACACACACACACACACACACACACACACACACACACACACACACACACACACACACACACACACACACACACACACACACACACACACGTATAAGGTTCGTGTTAGGTTGTTTATTGTGTGATAGCATGTACTGCACTGTCATATATTCACGATTGATTCATTTTAATCATGTTTCTCAATTAAGTCTAACGTGTGTGTAGACATAGTGTCACTCAAACACAGATGTTGTTGGTTGTTTTCAACCGTCTGCTTATTAGAATACTCAGGTAACATTCAGACCATGTTCAGATTGACACCTTTGTCTTCAATTTAATCCAGTCTTCATATCTTTCAGAGGTTCCCATATTTTCCAGGTAATCCTGTTTGGAAATTACCAGAATTCCTGCCTATTCTCTCCTGATTTTTCCTACCAGGAAATCCGGGGAATTTTGCGCAAGTTACCTTCATTTTACAACCCTGATAAGCAAAAAAATGACAAAAGAAAACAACAATCCAATGTGTCCCATATTTAAATATAAAACCATTACCTCCAAGTCTGAGAAGTAAAACAAACCCCCAAAGAAGCTGCCATAGCAACCTACATCTGCTGCACCAGGACTAAGTGTTGTAGAAGTAAACAAACTAAATTTGCTGCACCAGGACTAAGAGTTTTAGAAGTAAACAAACTAATTCTGCTGCACCAGGAGTAAGAGTTTTAGAAGTTAACAAACTAAATTTGCTGCACCAGGACTAAGAGTTTTAGAAGTAAACAAACTAATTCTGCTGCACCAGGACTAAGAGTTTTAGAAGTAAACAAACTAATTCTGCTGCACCAGGACTAAGAGTTTTAGAAGCAAACAAACTAATTCTGCTGCACCAGGACTAAGAGTTTTAGAAGCAAATAAACTAATTCTGCTGCACCAGGACTAAGAGTTACAGAAATTAACAAACTAATTCTGCTGCACCAGGACTAAGAGTTTTAGAAGCAAACAAATGAATTCTGCTGCACCAGGACTAAGAGTTATAGAAGCAAACAAGCTTAATCTGCTGCACCAGGACTAAGAGTTATAGAAATAAACAAACTAATTCTGCTGCACCAGGACTAAGAGTTATACAAATAAACAAACTACATCTGCTGCACCAGGACTAAGAGTTTTAGAAGCAAACAAAGTAAATTTGCTGCACCAGGACTAAGAGTTGTAGAAGTAAACAAACTAAATCTGCTGCACCAGGACTAAAAGTTATAGAAGTAAACAAACTAAATTTGCTGCACCAGGACTAAGAGTTATAGAAGTGAACAAACTAAATCTGCTGCACCAGGACTAAGAGTTATAGAAATAAACAAACTAAATCTGCTGCACCAGGTTAAGAGTTATAGAAATTAACAAACTACATCTGCTGCACCAGGATTAAGAGTTATAGAAATTAACAAACTAAATCTGCTGCACCAGGACTAAGAGTTATAGAAATAAACAAACTAATTCTGCTGCACCAGGACTAAGAGTTTTAGAAGCAAACAAACTAATTCTGCTGCACCAGGACTAAGAGTTACAGAAATTAACAAACTAATTCTGCTGCACCAGGACTAAGAGTTATAGAAGCAAACAAGCTTAATCTGCTGCACCAGGACTAAGAGTTATAGAAATAAACAAACTAAATCTGCTGCACCAGGACTAAGAGTTATAGAAATAAACAAACTAATTCTGCTGCACCAGGACTAAGAGTTTTAGAAGCAAACAAACTAATTCTGCTGCACCAGGACTAAGAGTTACAGAAATTAACAAACTAATTCTGCTGCACCAGGACTAAGAGTTATAGAAGCAAACAAGCTTAATCTGCTGCACCAGGACTAAGAGTTATAGAAATAAACAAACTAATTCTGCTGCACCAGGACTAAGAGTTATACAAATAAACAAACTACATCTGCTGCACCAGGACTAAGAGTTTTAGAAGCAAACAAACTAAATGTGCTGCACCAGGACTAAGAGTTGTAGAAGTAAACAAACTAAATCTGCTGCACCAGGACTAAGAGTTATAGAAGTAAACAAACTAAATTTGCTGCACCAGGACTAAGAGTTATAGAAGTAAACAAACTAAATCTGCTGCACCAGGACTAAGAGTAATAGAAATTAACAAACTACATCTGCTGCACCAGGATTAAGAGTTATAGAAATAAACAAACTAAATCTGCTGCACCAGGACTAAGAGTTGTAGAAGTAAACAAAGCTTGGTTTGATTAATAGTGTTTACTCAGGAAAGCAGCTAAACCAGCGGTCCCTGTACCTGACCACAGACTCACTCTCATTAAGGTCTAGAAGGCTCCGCTAAGGGAGCTATATACATTCACCACATGCCTGGGACATAAAACGGGCCAGCAGGTAAGCACTGGGTTGGGGGGGGGGGGGGTGTACATGTGAGTGTGTTGGGACATGGGTGATTGTTTGTGTGTGTGTTGGGGGGAGAAAGGGTGTGTGTGTGCATGTGAGTGTGTTGGGTAATGGGTGATTCTGTTTGTGTTTGTGTTGGGGGGTTGATGTAAGTTTGTGTGTGCATGTGGTGCTGAATAGTTGTGTGTGTGTGTGTGTGTGTGGGGGTGAAGTAAGGTTGAAAAGGATGAAAACAGTAACCTTTTAATGCCTAATAGGTATGTGTAGGAGGTAGCCAGTGTTGTAATGTGATACACTGTCACTTTACAGGAGGTAACACTGTGTTATACTGTAGTTCAGTTTACAGGAGGTAACACTGTGTTATTCTGTAGTCCAGTTTACGGGAGGTAACACTGTGTTATACTGTAGTTCAGTTTACAGGAGGTAACACTGTGTTATACTGTAGTTCATTTTACAGGAGGTAACACTGCGTTATACTGTAGTTCAGTTTACAGGAGGTAACACTGTGTTATACTGTAGTTCAGTTTACAGGACTGGGAGATCAAGGACATATGTCCCAAGGTCAGAGCTGAGGACTGGGAGACCATAGGCATATGTCCCAAGGTCAGAGCTGAGGACTGGGAGACCATAGTCATATATCCCAAGGTCAGAGCTGAGGACTGAGAGACCATAGGCATATGTCCCAAGGTCAGTGCTGAGGACTGAGAGACCATAGTCATATATCCCAAGGTCAGAGCTGAGGACTGAGAGACCATAGGCATATGTCCCAAGGTCAGTGCTGAGGACTGAGAGACCATAGGCATATTTCCCAAGGTCAGAGCTGAGGACTGAGAGACCATAGGCATATGTCCCAAGCACCACCCTCTTCGGTACATAGTGCACTACTGTTGTCCAGGATCCATAATGCTCAGGTCAAAAGTAGTGCACTATGTAGGGAATATGTTGCCATTTGGACTGTACCCTGTGATTTCTGCAGTATGCCCCTTAGATATACAGTAACAGTTTAATGTCTCTATTGTTCCAGCAGTTTAATAGTCAAAAGCATTTCAAAATGTCAAAATGGATGCATATGATTTCATTATGGTGTTAGCGTTCTAGAATCTTCACAGTTTAGGATTAGGTATTCTAGAATTTATATAATCTAGATTCAGGTATTCTAGAATTCATATAATCTAGATTCAGGAATTCTAGAATTCATATAGTCTATAGATTCAGGTATTCTAGAATTCATATAATCTAGATTCAGGAATTCTAGAATTCATATAGTCTATAGATTCAGGAATTTTAGACTTCATATAATCTATAGATTCAGGTATTCTAGAATTCATTTAATCTAAAGATTTAGTCATTCTAGAATTCATATAATCTATTGATTCAGGTATTCTAGAAATCATAATCTTAAAATTCAGTCATTTTAGATTTCATATAATCTATAGATACATTTATTCTAGAATTCATATAGTCTATAGATTCAGGTATTCTACCATTCATATAATCTATAGATTAATGTATTCTAGAATTCATATGGTCTAGAGATTCAGGTATTCTAGAATTCATATAATCTATAGATTCATATATTATAGAATTCATATGGTCTAGAGATTCAGGTATTCTAGAATTCATATAATCTATAGATTCATGTATTCTAGAATTGATATTGTCACGTCCTGACCAGTGTAAGGGGTTATTAGTTATTGTAGTTTGGTCAGGACGTGGCAGGGGGTATTTGTTTTATGTGGTTCGGGGTTTTATGGGAAATGTATTTATGTAAGAGGGGTGTTTGATGTATGTGTTCCGGGGTTTTTGGGTAATGTTCTTGTTTTCTATTTCTATGTTTTTCTATGTTGTGTAATTCTTTGTTGGCCTGGTATGGCTCTCAATCAGGAACAGCTGTACCTCGTTGTTGCTGATTGAGAGTCATACTTAAGTAGCCCTGTTTTCACCTGTCCCTTTGTGGGAAGTTGTTGTTGTACTGCTGTGTGTTAGCCTGCAACACTGATCGTTTTGTTTGTTACGTGTTCTATTAAAGTTAAGATGAGCACTCAACCCGCTGCGCCTTGGTCCATGATGTACGACGACTGTTACAGATATAATCTATAGATTCAGGCATTCTAGAATACACACTGCTCAAAAAAATAAAGGGAACACTAAAATAACACATCCTAGATCTGAATGAATGAAATAATCTTATTAAATACTTTTTTCTTTACATAGTTGAATGTGCTGACAACAAAATCACACAAAAATAATCAATGGAAATCCAATTTATTCACCCATGGAGGTCTGGATTTGGAGTCACACTCAAAATTGAAGTGGAAAACCACACTACAGGCTGATCCAACTTTGATGTAATGTCCTTAAAACAAGTCAAAATGAGGCTCAGTAGTGTGTGTGGCCTCCACGTGCCTGTATGACCTCCCTACAATGCCTGGGCATGCTCCTGATGGGGTGGAGGATGGTCTCCTGAGGGATCTCCTCCCAGACCTGAACTAAAGCATCCGCCAACTTCTGGACAGTCTGTGGTGCATCGTGGCGTTGGTGGATGGAGCGAGACATGATGTCCCAGATGTGCTCAATTGGATTCAGGTCTGGGGAACAGGCGGGCCAGTCCATAGCATCAATGCCTTCCTCTTGCAGGAACTGCTGACACACTCCAGCCACATGAGGTCTAGCATTGTCTTGCATTAGGAGGAACCCAGGGCCAACCGCACCAGCATATGGTCTCACAAGGGGTCTGAGGATCTCATCTCGGTACCTAATGGCAGTCAGGCTACCTCTAGCGAGCACAGGGCCCCCCAAAGAAATGCCACCCTACACCATGACTGACCCACCGCCAAACCGGTCGTGCTGGAGGATGTTGCAGGCAGCAGAACGTTCTCCACGGCGTCTCCAGACTCTGTCACGTCTGTCACATGTGCTCAGTGTGAACCTGCTTTCATCTGTGAAGAGCATACGGCTCCAGTGGCGAATTTGCCAATCTTGGTGTTCTCTGGCAAATGCCAAACGTCCTGCACGGTTTTGGGCTGTAAACACAACCCCCACCTGTGGACGTCGGGCCCTCACTCCACCCTCATGGAGTCTGTTTCTGACCGTTTGAGCAGACACAGGCACATTTTTGGCCTGCTGGAGGTCATTTTGCAGGGCTCTGGCAGTGTTCCTCCTGCTCTTCCTTGCACAAAGGCGGAGGAAGCGGTCCTGCGGCTGGGTTGTTGCTCTCCTATGGCCTCCTCCACGTCTCCTGATGTACTGGCCTGTCTCCTGGTAGCGCCTCCATGCTCTGGACACTACGCTGACAGACACAGCAAACCTTCTTGCCACAGCTCGCATTGATGTGCCATCCTGGATGATCTGCACTACCTGAGCCACTTGTGTGGGTTGTAGACTCCGTCTCATGCTACCACTAGAGTGAAAGCACCGCCAGCATTCAAAAGTGACCAAAACATCAGCCAGGAAGCATAGGAACTGAGAAGTGGTCTGTGGTCACCACCTGCAGAACCACTCCTATATATGAATTCTAGAATTCATATATAGTTTCAGGCATTCTAGAATTCATATTGTATATAGATTCAGGCATTCTAGAATTCATATAATCTATATATCTGGCATTCTAGAATTCATATAATCTATATCAGGAATTCTGGAATCCTCGCAATCTATGCGTTTAGGACTTGTGGAATCTTTTTAGCATTATAGATTCCTCACAGTTTAGGCTCAGGTACTATAGTTTTCAAATCATAATCCACAAGCGTAGGAACAAACAGCATTCACAGACAGGACAAGACAGAAAACATTCTAAATGTTCACAGACAGGACAAGACAGAAAACATTCTAAATGTTCACAGACAGGACAAGACAGAAAACATTCTAAACGTTCACAGACAGGACAAGACAGAAAACATTCTAAATGTTCACAGACAGGACAAGACAGAAAACATTCTAAATGTTCACAGACAGGACAAGACAGAAAAAATGCAGAATCACTATGGAATGTTTCCCTGGAAACGATCTACAGAATATGTTTTTGTTAAAGAGAATGTTATGCCGTTTTGAAACCTAGATCTGGTTTTGGTCTCTGTTTTCTCATTTGTAGAGCTTTCATATTTTTCCATCTGTGTCTGTGTTTGAATGTGAATGTTCTCCTTGTGTTATGGTCTCTGTGTGTCTAAACTCTGTTACGTTTTCCATTCTCTGTGTTCTGTTCACAAGCACAGTCAGTGTATTTTAAATATCTGTTTGTGTGTAAAGTTGACATGTACTGCTGATCTGCTGTCTTCTGTGTTGTCTGTAGACCTTGAATAAGTGTTACTGTTGTCTTCTGTGTTGTAGACCTTGAATAAGTGTTACTGTTGTCCTATGTGTTGTAGACCTTGAATAAGTGCTACTGTTGTCTTCTGTGTTGTCTGTAGATGTTGAATAAGTGTTACTGTTGTCCTCTGTGTTGTAGACATTGAATAAGTGTTACTGTTGTCTTCTGTGTTGTAGACATTGAATAAGTGTTACTGTTGTCTTCTGTGTTGTAGACATTGAATAAGTGTTACTGTTGTCTTCTGTGTTGTAGACATTGAATAAGTGTTACTGTTGTCCTATGTGTTGTAGACCTTGAATAAGTGTTACTGTTGTCTTCTGTGTTGTAGACCTTGAATAAGTGTTACTGTTGTCCTATGTGTTGTAGACCTTGAATAAGTGCTACTGTTGTCTTCTGTGTTGTCTGAAGATGTTGAATACATGTTACTGTTGTCCTATGTGTTGTAGACCTTGAATAAGTGTTACTGTTGTCTTCTGTGTTGTAGACATTGAATAAGTGTTACTGTTGTCTTCCTTGTTCTTTTGAGACCTTGATAAGTGTTACTGTTGTCTTCTCTGTGGTCTGTAGACCTTGAATAAGTGCTACTTTCTTGTTCTATAACCTGGGCGTTGTTTGTCTGCTACCTACAGTGTTCTTCAGTATTCTGTTCATGTTTTGTACTGTTCCCATCTTGTCTTTGCTCTTCTGCTATCCCCATCACCTCTCCCTCTCTCTGTACAACTGAGACCTGTGCCAGCATGTACATACCTCTTTCCCCCTGAGAGTACTACTGAAGGAAAAAGCCATGTCTCCTGCTCTCTCTACAGCATCAGTTTATGCTACTTCTGTGCCCAAGGTAGTCCCTAGACGTGTCTGTGTGTGTGTGTTTCCTGTACGATAGCTCTGCATTGAAGGTAGTCCCTATATGTGTGTGTGTGAGTGTGTTCCTGTACGATACCTCTGTGTTGAGGGTAGTCCCTCTCCCTCAGCAACTTTATTATCCCTCTTAATCTGTTTAACAGGCCCACACCGAGGTAGCAGGATAAATTATGAGTGTGCGTGTGTGTATATTTGCAAGAGTGTGTGTGTGTATATTTGCAAGAGAGAGTGTGTGTGTGTGTGTGTGTGTGTGTGTGTGTGTGTGTGTGTGTGTGTGTGTGTGTGTGTGTGTGTGTGTGTGTGTGTGTGTGTGTGTGTGTGTGTGAAATATGCATCACCAGGGTATGAGTTCACTAAACTCCAGATGTTAGACAGTTAGAAGGATAAAGGGAGAAATGATGAACTGGCTCTGAAGTTTGGAATGTAGCCTACTTCCAAGACGACACACACACACACACACACACACACACACACACACACACACACACACACACACAGCTACCTCCATGACAGCATGTGAGGTACATGTTATGGAAACTGTGTGCCTAGAGGGTCAACTTGCTCTGTAATATCAATGATGACATGTTGTGTGTGAGGTAGTCTAGAGGACCTAAGGGTGTGAGGTGGTGTTAGGGGGAATAGAGGACATAAGGGTGTGAGGTAGTGTTAGGGGGAATAGAGGACATAAGGGTGTGAGGTAGTGTTAGGGGGAATAGAGAACCTAAAGCTGTGAGGTAGTGTTAGGGGGAATAGAGGACATAAGGGTGTGAGGTAGTGTTAGGGGGAATAGAGGACATAAGGGTGTGAGGTAGTGTTAGGGGGAATAGAGGGCCTAAGGGTGTGAGGTAGTGTTAGGGGGAATAGAGGGCCTAAGGGTGTGAGGTAGTGTTAGGGGGAATAGAGGACCTAAGTCCTGTGTGTGTGTGTGTGTGTGTGTGTGTGTGTGTGTGTGTGTGTGTGTGTGTGTGTGTGTGTGTGTGTGTGTGTGTGTGTGTGTGTGTGTGTGTGTGTGTGTGTGTGTGTGTGTGTGTGTGTGTGTGTGTGTGTGTGTCTGTGTTTTTAGATGCAATATGGCATACTTCAGATATCTACATGCTGGTGGCAAAGCCTGGGGAGAGGCCACTGTCACAGCCCAGTTAGGAGGGTCTCAGGGAACAGAGGCTCAGTGAGGCAGAGTAAAAGCTTCAAATGCAGGCTTTATTACGTAATTTACCAACAGGAACTTATTAAGGTATAAATTCAGTGACTAAGTTCTCTAGAACTGAAAGTATTTTTTTCTCTGAATGTGAGCCACGGCAGCCTAATCAACTGTTGGGGCTGATTGTCCAGCCATTCATACACATGATTGACTAATGAACCTCAGCTGGGCTGTATTAGACTCCTAACTAGGAAGGTGCTGAATGGAGCTGGGAAGGTCCTGGAAGGAGCTGGGAAGGTGCTAGAAAGAGCTGGAAAGAGGACTGGAAGGGTGTGGTAAAGGACTGGAAGGGCGTGGAAAGGAGCTGGAAGGGCGTGGTAAGGGTCTGGAAGGGCGTGGTAAGGAGCTGGAAGGGCGTGGTAAGGGTCTGGAAGGGCGTGGTAAGGGTCTGGAAGGGCGTGGTAAGGGTCTGGAAGGGCGTGGTAAGGGACTGGAAGTGTGTGGTAAGGGATTGGAAGGGCGTGGTAAGGGATTGGAAGGGCGTGGTAAGGGTCTGGAAGGGCGTGGTAAGGGTCTGGAAGGGCGTGGTAAGGGAATGGACGGGTGTGGTAAAGGACTGGAAGGGCGTGGTAAGGGTCTGGAAGGGCGTGGTAAGGGTCTGGAAGGGCGTGGTAATTGACTGGAAGGGCGTGGTAAGGGATTGGAAGGGCGTGGTAAGGGTCTGGAAGGGCGTGGTAAGGGATTGGAAGGGCGTGGTAAGGGTCTGGAAGGGTGTGGTAAGGGACTTGAAGGGCGTGGTAAGGGTCTAGAAGGGTGTGGTAAAGGACTGGAAGGGCATGGTAAGGGTCTGGAAGGGCGTGGTAAGGGTCTGGAAGGGCGTGGTAAGGGTGTGGAAGGGCGTGGTAATTGACTGGAAGGGCGTGGTAAGGGACTGGAAGGGCGTGGTAAGGGACTGGAAGGGTGTGGTAAGGGTCTGGAAGGGCGTGGTAAGGGACTGGAAGGGCGTGGTACGGGTCTGGAAGGGCGTGGTACGGGTCTGGAAGTGCGTTGTAAAGGACTGGAAGGGCATTGTAAAGGACTGGAGGGGAAGACCCCCATGAAATGGACAAAAATGAATGGGAACATATTGGCACCGTACGAAACATATACACGATGTACAATACCACTCATTTGGACGCCCTTTCATGCAAAACATATTGCAAATATCATATGGCAAATGTCAAGTGTCACATAGCATAAATCCAATAGATGGTGAGCGCGCTCCACCGTGAATTTTCTTATTGCAAATGACCCAAGAGTAAAAGGCCCAAGAGTAAAATTTGGAAAATATGAAAACATTTTCAAAAACTTATCACCCCCTTAAAAAAGTGCTTTCTGGACCATTTTTCGAAAATCTTTTGATTTGTTTGTCAATTACACATGTATAAGAACTGTATGAACATACTTTTGTCATATTTTATTGACATAATTATTATTTATTTTTTGCTTGTCCATAAGGCATATGTTTTGTCCATTTGCAATATGATTTCAGAGGAAGTCAAATGTCACTTTTTTTTCTTTCTTTTTTTGCCAAATGCCATAAGAAATGTCCAAATGCAATATGTAAGTATTGAATGTGCCAAATCAGGATGTTTGTCCATTTGCCATGTACGATCATAGGAAGTCGGTTTCCAAACCCAAAAGCCTGTGAACCATGTCCAAAGGGCATTTATACTGCACAAATGATATATAGCCCTATCTTAACTTGTGTTTTTTATGTTGAGGTTTTGTAATGTTTCTAGTCTCAAAGCAATCTGGTCTCCAATTTAACTTGGATGAAAACATTTTTTGTTGTTTTAATGCTATTTTTGTTGTCATTGTGTGACTATTGGAATGCCATGGGTGGGGGGTGTTCCCTACCCAACCGTAAACCCCTTGCTCCCCCTAAAGGCATTTAAAATCATTTTAAAAATATTATCGTGGTAATCCGTTCCAATCACCAGGTGCACAGCTGTCCATTTGCAATATGTTTCAATGGGCATTTACTGTCACACATTTGACATGCTCAAAAAAATTGCAGGAATGCGAAAATGACTGTCCCGATGTACTCGGGATGGCCGGGCAGTGATTCTGGTTCCTCTCCATCACTCGTTGGTGTTGATTTCATCATGTCCATTTGGTGATGTTTTTTCACTGTTGAATCATATTGCAAATGTACTGTCCATTTGCAATATGTTTCAATGGGCATTTACCATCACGAATTTGATATGCTCAAAAATCCTGCAGAAATGCATAATTGACTGGCCCGATGAACTCAAGATGGCCGGGCAGTGCTAGTGGTTCCTCTCCATCGCTCGATGGTGACATGAGAGAAGTAGGACTCCGTCGTTTTTTTAATGATTTTTAAAAAAATGTCCAAAATGACTAGGGGCACACCCTATTGGATGGGCACAGATGGGGGGTGCTCCCTACCCAACCGTGGACCCCTTGCACCCCCTAAAGGCATTTAAAACCATTATAAAAATGTTATCGTGGTAATCCGTTCCAATCACCAGGCGCACAGCTGTCCATTTGCAATATGTTTCAATGGGCATTTACTGTCACAAATTTGACATGCTCAAAAAAACTGCAGGAATGCAAAATTGACTGTCCCGATGTACTCGGGATGGCCGGGCAGTGTTTCTGGTTCCTCTCCATCGCTCGTTGGTGTTGATTTCATCATGTCCATTTGGTGATGTTTTTTCACTGTTGAATCATATTGCAAATGTACTGTCCATTTGCAATATGTTTCAATGGGCATTTACCATCACGAATTTGACATGCTCAAAAATACTGCTGAAATGCATAATTGACTGGCCCGATGAACTCGAGATGGCCGGGCAGTGCTAGTGGTTCCTCTCCATCGCTCGATGGTGACATGAGAGAAGTAGGACTCAGTCATTTTTTTAAAGGATTTTTTGAAAAATGTCCAAAATGACTAGGGGCACACCCTATTGGATGGGCACAGATGGGGCGTGCTCCCTACCCAACCGTGGACCCCTTGCACCCCTAAAGGCATTTAAAACCATTATAAAAATGTTATCGTGGTAATCCGTTCCAATCACCAGGCGCACAGCTGTCCATTTGCAATATGTTTCAATGGGCATTTACTGTCACAAATTTGACATGCTCAAAAAAACTGCAGGAATGTGAAATTGACTGTCCCGATGTACTCGGGATGGCCGGGCAGTGATTCTGGTTCCTCTCCATCGCTCGTTGGTGTTGATTTCAGAATGTCATTTTGGTGATGGTCTATCACTGCTTAAACATATTGCAAATGTACAAAAGTCACCCAGCAAGTCAGCGTCCATCAGTCAATTAGATATAATTCTGACACCAAACTGATACCATATGACACCAAACCCACCTTTTCCAATTCGTTTAGAAGCCAACTATCACATATTTCAGTGCAGGCCCATTATTCACAGCGCCTTCTGTTTAAAGCATAATAAAAACATAAAACACATAGTTATGTTCTAGCTGCGGGTCCAGTTCTGACATTATCTGTAGGCCTAGCTGAGATGACCCTGAATCCCAAGCTTCGGCTTGATAGGTCATTTGGAGCCCGAGCAGTGACCTTAATTGGTGCTGAAAATCCAAAATTTTCTGGTCGTTGCTAGGGGTCCTTGAATGAGCTATCGGACAGAAACATTGGGGTCCGTTTCTATGGGCCGTGGCGGTTTCAATGCACCTGGTCTTGAGAGTCTGGGACTTTTCTAAATATCGTCATTTTCGTAATGGTTGAAATTAATTGAAGTTTTTGCAAATGTACGAGGCTGTTTCTCCATCTGAGAACCTTCTAGAGCCACATAACACACCATGCACTATCAACTTCAGCTCTAGAACAGGTTTCTAAAGTTTCAGAGCTCTAGGTCTGACGGTTCTTTGATAGTTTGAACGAAGGTAACTATTGCAGGCTCTGTATGTCTCTGAGCATCACACTGTGTCACTCCATCCTAGCTGTGTGTGTTTGTGAGCTTTTCTTTGACATCTGTTTGGAGAAATTACTGATTTGCAGTTCATGAGGGTTGCCTAATCACATATATGAAGTTTTGGAAAGATGGGACTTTTTTAACCTCTTACATCTAGGGGGCAGTAATTTCACGGCTGGATAAAAAACGTACCCGATTTAATCTGATTATTAGTCCTGCCCAGAAACTGGAATATGCATATAATTATTAGCTTTGGAGAGAAAACACTCCAAAGTTTCTGAAACTGTTTGAATGGTGTCTTTGAGTATAACAGAACTCCTATGGCAGGCAAAAACCTGAGATGCTTCTGTTCAGGAAGTACCCTGTCTGAACATTTCTTGCCCTTCTTGATTATCTCTATCGTTTACAAAGGATCTCTGCTCTTACGTGACACTTCTCACGTCAACAATGGAGTCTCACAGCCCGGGAAAAACAGGAATGATGTAATTCAAAGCCCTGGCTGAAGCACACGAGAGCAAATGCTGAGTGGTCAGTCAATGGACTAAGCCTTAGGCGCGTGACACGCCCCGCCCCCGGCTTTCGGTTTTTTCCTCAGTTTACAGACAGGCAGATTCCCGGTCGGAATATTATCGCTTCTCTACGAGATAAATTGCATAAATATTGGTTTTAAACAGCGGTTGACATGCTTCGAAGTACGGTAATGGAATATTTAGAAATTTTTTGTCATAATTTGCGTCATGCTCGTGGCCGAGATTTAGCGTTGGGATAGTGTCTAGAACGCACGAACAAAACGTCGCTGTTTGGATATAACGATGGATTATTTGGGACCAAACCTACATTTGTTATTGAAGTAGAAGTCCTGGCAGTGTATTCTGATGAAGAACAAGCAAGGTAAGAACATTTTTCTTATAGGAAATGTGATTTTGGTGAAGGCTAAACTTGCAGGGTGTCTAAATAGCTAGCCCTGTAACGCCGGGCTATGTACTTACATTATTGCAAAATGTGCTTCATCCGAAAAGCTATTTTAAAATCGGACATATCGAGTGCATAGAGGAGTTCTGTATCTATAATTCTTAAAATAATTGTTATGCTTTTTGTGAACGTTTATCGTGAGTAATTTAGTAAAATCACCGGAAGTGTTCGGTGGGAATGCTAGTTCTGAACGTCACATGCTAATGTAAAAAGCTGGTTTTTGATATAAATATGAACTTGATTGAACAGACATGCATGTATTGTATAACACAATGTCCTAGGTGTGTCATCTGATGAAGATCATCAAAGGTTAGTGCTGCATTTAGATATGGTTTGGGTTTATGTGACATGATATGCTAGCTTGAAAAATGGCTGTGTGATTATTCCTGGCTGGGTACTCTGCTGACATAATCTAATGTTTTGCTTTCGCTGTAAAGCCTTTTTGAAATCGGACAGTTTGGTTAGATAAAGGAGAGTCTTGTCTTTAAATAGCTGTAACATAGTCATATGTTTGAAAAGTGTAAGTTTTCGGATTTAGAGGAGTTTGAATTTCGCGCCCCGCCCATCATTGGATATTGGAGCAGACGTTCCGCTAGCGGAACGTGTAGATGTAAGAGGTTTAACCTGTTATGGATAGGGGGCAGTATTTTCACGGCTGGATAAAAAACGTACCCGATTTAATCTGATTATTACCCCTGCCCAGAAACTAGAATATGCATATAATTATTAGCTTTGGATAGAAAACACTCCAAAGTTTCTAAAACTGTTTGAATGGTGTCTGTGAGTATAACAGAACTCATTTGGCAGGCCAAAACATGACAAGATTCTGTTCAGGAAGTACCCTGTCTGACCATATCTTCCCCTTGTTGGTTCTCTCTATCCATTACAAAGGATCTCTGCTGTTACGTGACACTTCCTACGGCTTCCATGGGCCCTCAGAGCCCGGGAAAAAGCTGAATGATGTAATTCAAAGCCCTGGCTGAAACACATGAGCGCTTTTGCTAAGTGGTCTATCAGCAGACAAAAGGCTTAGGCGCGTGCCCGAGTTGACCCCGTGATGTATTTTCTTTCGGCTGTTTACCTAATTGCAGATTCCCGGTCGGAATATTATCGCTTTTTTACGAGAAAAATGGCATAAAAATTGATTTTAAACAGCGGTTGACATGCTTCGAAGTACGGTAATGAAATATTTAGAAACCTTTGTCACGTTATGCGCCATGCGCACGACCCTTATTTACCATTGGGATAGTGTCTAGAACGCACAAACAAAACGTCGCTGATGGAACATAACTATGGATTATTTTGGACCAGCTGCATTTAGCTGTCTTCTGGGTTTTTGTGACATTATATGCTAGCTTGAAAAATGGGTGTCTGATTATTTCTGTCTGGGTACTCTGCTGACATAATCTAATGTTTTGCTTTCGCTGTAAAGCCTTTTTGAAATCGGACAGTGTGATTAGATTAACGAGAGTCTTGTCTTTAAAATGCTGTAAAATAGTCATATGTTTGAAAAATGGAAGTTTTCGGATTTTAGAGGAATTTGTATTTCGCGCCACTCCTATCATTGGATATTGGAGCAGGTGTTCTGGAGCAGGTGTTCTAGCGGAACGTCTAGATGTAAGAGGTTAACCCTTCGAAACAGCCACTCTGACCCCAATTTAAGGCACTTCCGGTTGGCACAGGAAGCTAAAAGTGAACACATATCCTCATTGGGGTAGCCTTTTACGGAATCCTGAGTTTTAAGTCTTTTCGTTAAGAACTGACGGATTTACACAGGGTTGAATGCAGTGATTTTCACAATCTGCAGGTTGGTTATTTCAAAACACCTTTAGGGTGTTTTAACAACTTCCGGTTGCCCCAGGAAGCTTAGAATCGACACAGGTAGACCTCACAGTAGCCTGATGGATTGTCATGAAGAAAGGTTCATAAGACATTCATAACCCACATAGGCTTCAGGTTGAATTAAGGGGAATAGGCAATGTATTCCTATGGGGAGAGAAGTCATTGCAAACTGTTTGATGTAAACACCTTCTTTTCATTGTTAACTTTTTAAGGTATAGGGGGCAGTATTTTCATTTTCGGCTGAAAAGCGTGCCCAGAGTAAACTGCCTAATACTCGAGCCCAGAGTCAAATATTTGCATATTATTAGTCGATTTATTGTTATGTTGTTTTGTCAACGTTTATCATGAGTAATTTAGTAAATTCACCGGAAGCTTTCGGTGGGTTTGCTAGTTCTAATGTAAAAAGCTGGTTTTTGATATAAATATGAACTAGATTGAACAAAAAATGCATGTATTGTATAACATAATGTCCTAGGAGTGTCATCTGATGAAGATCATCAAAGGTTAGTGCTGCATTTAGCTGTGGTTTGGGTTTATGTGACATATATGCTTGCTTGGAAAATGGCTGTGTGATTATTTGTGTCTATGTACTCTCCTAACATAATCTAATGTTTTGATTTCGCTGTAAAGCCTTTTTGAAATCGGACAATGTGGTTAGCTTAACGAGAGTCTTGTCTTTAAAATGGTGTAAAATAGTTGATTGTTTGAGAAAATTGAATTGTGGTATTTTAGTTGGTTTTGTATTTCGTGCCGTACGATGCCATTGGCTGTTGGCTAGGGGTTCCGCAAGCGGAACGGGGTTCCGCTAGCGGAACGTCTGTCCTCAACAGGTTAAAGACTAGAGTACAAGGCCATTTATTCCACAGTCGTTTCTTCACATAACCATCTGCTAAGTGTGTGCTTGTGTGTGAGAGAGAAAGAAGAGAGAGCGAAATTCAGAGATTGAAAAAGACAGAGAGAGCGAGAGAGTTGAATTGAATCAGAGTAACTGTTTGCTTTGCCACACAATAGAAAGGTATTGTGTTAGTTCATCCACAGGCCCATCTAATGAATAGAACACAGAGAGTACACCCCCCCCCCCATTTACATTACCAAGATGTTGATCATTCATAACCCGGATTCCAAACCAAACTCCAATCAAACTTAACTCAAAGAAAAAAATGAATAATGTTCAGAGTGGAATTTCAGGGACTGAGGAGACATTTAATAAATAATAATATTACAATGAAGACAACGCTAAAGAAAATAACAAGCGTTAGAGACACACCACACACACACACACACACACCACACACACCACACCACACCACACCACATACACCACACACACACACCACACCACACCACACCACACACACACACACACACACACACACACACACACACACACACACACACACCACACCACACCACACCACACACACACACACACACACACCACACACACACACACACACACCACATACACCACACACACACACACACACACACACACACACCACACCACACCACACCACACCA
Source organism: Salmo trutta (assembly GCF_901001165.1). NCBI lineage: Eukaryota > Metazoa > Chordata > Actinopteri > Salmoniformes > Salmonidae > Salmo > Salmo trutta. The sequence continues at coordinate 881,050 of NW_021822941.1, read as the reverse complement.
CACACACACACACACACCACATACACCACACACACACACACCACACACACAGGGGCACTTGAAGTTAATGCGTTAAATATGATTACAACTTGGCCTTTTGAAAGTGTAATACGGTGTGTAATCCAATGCATCAATGGTTTGTGTTCTATCAGATTTAAATGGGTCATTCCGTAAACAAAGCCCGGTTGTACTGACTGTACACAAGCTGAAATTAGCCTTAGGAGAAATCTGCACAGCTGCCACACTACAAAAGAGAAACGGAGAGGGAGGGAGAGAGAGAGAGAGAGAGAGAGAGAGAGAGAGAGAATGAGAGAGGAGAGAGGGATGGAAGAGTGGGAGAGAGAGAAAACAGGGGAGATATGGGAAATATGAAAAGAAAGCCCTTACTTTCACCATTCCTCATTAGAATATGCCTGAACCTGAGGAGAGAGTGAGAGAAGGAGAGAGAGAGAGAGAGAGAGAAGGAGAGAGAGAGAAAGATAATAATATGGGGGAGTTTATATTTGCCATGTTACACTCAAGTGTGTAATGGAATTGTTTTACCATTTTTGCATATCCCAACTCCCCCTGAGACACCAGCAGGGAGCGGGGTCACGGCCAGGGTCATCATATCCCAACTCCCCCTGAGACACCAGAAGGGAGCGGGGTCACGGCCAGGGTCATCATATCCCAACTCCCCCTGAGACACCAGCAGGGAGTGGGGTCACGGCCAGGGTCATCATATCCCAACTCCCTCTGAGACACCAGAAGGGAGTGGGGTCACGGCCAGGGTCATCATATCCCAACTCCCCCTGAGACACCAGAAGGGAGCGGGGTCACGGCCAGGGTCATCATATCCCAACTCCCCCTGAGACACCAGAAGGGAGCGGGGTCACGGCCAGGGTCATCATATCCCAACTCCCTCTGAGACACCAGCAGGGAGCGGGGTCACGGCCAGGGTCATCATATCCCAACTCCCTCTGAGACACCAGCAGGGAGCGGGGTCACGGCCAGGGTCATCATATCCCAACTCCCTCTGAGACACCAGAAGGGAGCGGGGTCACGGCCAGGGTCATCATATCCCAACTCCCCCTGAGACACCAGCAGGGAGTGGGGTCACGGCCAGGGTCATCATATCCCAACTCCCTCTGAGACACCAGAAGGGAGTGGGGTCACGGCCAGGGTCATCATATCCCAACTCCCCCTGAGACACCAGACAGACAGACAGACAGACAGACAGACAGACAGACAGACAGACAGACAGACAGACAGACAGACAGACAGACAGACAGACAGACAGACAGACAGACAGACAGACAGACAGACAGACAGACAGACAATACTACTGCACCTGATGAAGGAGAGAGAAAAGAGAAAAGGAAAGAGACAGCAAAACAGAGAAGGAGAATGAGAGCTCTTACCTTCCCGTTACTCATTATAATGCTACTGAACCTGATGATTCTGTTCCAGGTGGTTTAATCAGTTAGTAGAATCCACTCCATTTACTGAACCTGATGATTCTGTTCCAGGTGGTTTAATCAGTTAGTAGAATCCACTCCATTTACTGAACCTGATGATTCTGTTCCAGGTGGTTTAATCAGTTAGTAGAATCCACTCCATTTACTGAACCTGATGATTCTGTTCCAGGTGGTTTAATCAGTTAGTAGAATCTACTCCATTTACTGAACCTGATGATTCTGTTCCAGGTGGTTTAATCAGTTAGTAGAATTTACTCCATTTACTGAACCTGATGATTCTGTTCCAGGTGGTTTAATCAGTTAGTAGAATCTACTCCGTTTACTGAACCTGATGATTCTGTTCCAGGTGGTTTAATCAGTTAGTAGAATCCACTCCGTTTACTGAACGTGATGATTCTGTTCCAGGTGGTTTAATCAGTTAGTAGAATCTACTCCATTTACTGAACCTGATGATTCTGTTCCAGGTGGTTTAATCAGTTAGTAGAATCTACTCCATTTACTGAACCTGATGATTCTGTTCCAGGTGGTTTAATCAGTTAGTAGAATCTACTCCATTTACTGAACCTGATGATTCTGTTCCAGGTGGTTTAATCAGTTGGTAGAATCTACTCCATTTACTGAACCTGATGATTCTGTTCCAGGTGGTTTAATCATTTTCAAACACATCCTTTCAGTTAGATGTCATTGTGCTAGGCTGTCCAGCTTA
>NW_021822941.1:861387-873887 GCF_901001165.1 Salmo trutta | reverse complement strand
TTTGTGTGATCATGCAGCAGGCCTGAGTGTGTGCTTGCGTGAGTCTGTGTGTGTGTGTGTGAGTCCGTGTGTGTGAGTCTGTGTGTGTGTGTGTGAGTCCGTGTGTGTGAGTGTTTGATCCTGCAGCAGGCCTGAGGATTGTTGGTTGGTTGGTTGGGTGGCTGGCTGGCTGACTGGTCGGCTGACTGGTTGGCTGATGTTTGTATTCCTCCTCTCTCCCTCTCTCTTCACCCCCTTCTTTTCTATTGTTTCGTCTCTCTGACCATCTCCATCACCCCCCCCCCCCCCCCTGCTCTCGCTCTACAACCTCCTCTCCCTCTAATCATAGCCCGGGGCCCAGCAAACGGACGACAAAGGTTAACGCTCCCCGGAGGACGAGAGGAGCGATTGCAAATGAGGCAGAGGATGAGCCACAGAAGCAGGCAGCTAAAGGGAGGGAGCGAGGGATGAAGGGACGGAGCCAACGTGTGGAGAGGCAGACCTTAAACAACACTGACACACCAGAGGAGAGAGAACCAAAATTAAGTGTTTCTAGTTTTTTTTTCTCTCCTCTGTTTGTCTCACCCCGTTTTTAACTCCTGGAAACTCATTATTCTGATCATAGCAGCAGAGCGCGCGCACACACACACACACACACACACACACACACACACACACACACACACTCACACACACACACACACACACACACACACACACACACATATTAGCGGGTTCTAGATGGTTGTGTTTTGTGTCATGTTTTGTTTCCTACTAAGACCCTGCTAGGTTAGTATAGAATAATTGGACAGTAGTTCAAGTGTGTGTATGTGTGTGTGTGTGTGTGTGTGTGTGTGTGTGTGTGTGTGTGTGTGTGTGTGTGTGTGTGTGTGTGTGTGTGTGTGTGTGTGTGTTTATGTGTGTGTGTATATGTGCGTCTGTGGGTGTATCTGGCTGTGTGTGTCTGTGTGTGTGTCTGTGTATGTCTCTGTGTCTGTCTGTGTGTGTCTGTGTGTGATTGTGTGCCTGTGTGTATTTGTGTGTGTGTGTGTGTCTGTGTCAGTGTTTGTCAGTATGTGTGTGCCAGTGTGTGTGTGTGTGTCTGTGTGTTTCTGTGTCTATGTGTCTGTGTGTTTCTGTGTGTCTATTTGTCTGTGTGTTTCTGTGTGTCTCTGTGTGTCTCTGTGTGTCTCTGTGTGTTTATGTGTGTGTCTGTGTCTCAGTGTGTTTCTGTGTGTCTGTGTGTTTCTGTGTGTCTGTGTGTGTTTCTGTGTGTCTGTGTGTGTTTCTGTGTATGTCTGTGTGTGTCTGTGTGTCTCTGTGTCTCTGTGTGTTTCTGTGTGTTTCTGTGTGTCTATCTGTGTGTGTCAGTGTGTGTCTGTGTGTGTGTCTATGTGTCTCTATGTGTCTCTGTGTGTGTCTGTGTGTCTCTGTGTGTCTCTGTGTGTTTATGTGTGTGTCTGTGTCTCAGTGTGTTTCTGTGTGTCTGTGTGTTTCTGTGTGTCTGTGTGTGTTTCTGTGTGTCTGTGTGTGTTTCTGTGTATGTCTGTGTGTGTCTGTGTGTCTCTGTGTCTCTGTGTGTTTCTGTGTGTTTCTGTGTGTCTATCTGTGTGTGTCAGTGTGTGTCTGTGTGTGTGTCTATGTGTCTCTATGTGTCTCTGTGTGTGTCTGTGTGTCTCTGTGTGTCTGTGTGTCTCTGTGTGTCTGTGTGTCTGTGTGTGTTTCTGTGTGTCTCTGTGTGTGTTTCTGTGTATGTCTGTGTGTGTCTGTGTGTCTCTGTGTCTCTGTGTGTTTCTGTGTGTTTCTGTGTGTCTATCTGTGTGTGTCAGTGTGTGTCTGTGTGTGTGTCTATGTGTCTCTATGTGTCTCTATGTGTTTCTCTGTGTCTGTGTGTTTCTGTGTGTTTCTGTGTGTTTCTGTGTGTCTGTGTGTGTTTCTGTGTGTGTGTGTCTGTGTGTGTGTGTCTCTCTGTGTGTCTGTGTCTCTCTGTGTGTCTCAGTGTGTCTCAGTGTGTCTCTGTCTGTCTATGTGTCTGTGTGTGTTTCTGTGTGGGTCAGTGTGTGTGTGTGTGTGTGTGTCTCTGTGTGTCTCAGTGTGTGTCTGTGTGTGTTTCTGTGTGTGTGTGTGTGTGTGTGTGTGTGTGTGTGTGTGTGTGTGTCTGTGTCTCTGTGTGTCTCTGTGTGTCTCTGTGTGTCTCTGTGTGTCTCAGTCTGTTTCTGTGTGTTTCTGTGTGTGTGTCTCTATGTGTCTCTGTGTGTCTCTGTGTGTGTCAGTGTATGTCTGTGTCTCTGTGTCTCTCTGTGTGTCTGTGTGTCTCTCTGTGTGTTTCTCTCTCTTCTAGTTGACCTCTCCCCTTCTCCTTTCTTCCATCTTCCAACCTCCTCCCTCTTCTCCCCTTTTCCTCTGCCTGCCTCCTTCCCTCTCTCTCTCTACTTTTTCTATCCTGCCTCCCTCCCTCCCTCTCTTTCCCTCTCGCCCCTCCCCCTCCGTCTCCTTCCCAGTCTCATCTCAGGTCTGATATTGTGTGATGAGCTTGGCTAAAGTGTATTAAGTGAGACGGCTGAATGTGGCTCTAGGGCCTGAACCTGCGTTTACGTCTACATACACACACACACACACACACACACACACACACACACACACACACACACACACACACACACACACACACACACACACACACACACACACACACACACACACACACCCTCATGTTCTACGTGTAGTTTATTAAATCCACCTAAATAACATTTAGTGACTAAATGAAGCAGCATCATTTCTTGGTGATTAACATATCTTTCTGACATCACACACAGAGTTGACCCACATGTCCAGGTTTGTCTGAAACTATTGGACATCAGTGATACTAAGTGTATTACCATAGGATATCTCAAGGCCTCCAGGACTATGAGAGGCAGTATTAGAATCATCCAGTAGAAGCCTCTTCTTCCAGACTTATAGTGAACTATTAGTATTCCACACATCCCTAATGTCTTGGTATAGCCATGTTAAATAGCCATGTTAAATAGCCATGTTAAATAGCCATGTTAAATAGTCATGTTGAATAGCCATGTTAAATAGCCATGTTAAATAGCCATGTTAAATAGCCATGTTAAATAACCATGTTGAATAGCCATGTTAAATAGCCATGTTAAATAGCCATGTTAAATAGCCATGTTAAATAGCCATGTTGAATAGCCATGTTAAATAGCCATGTTAAATAGCCATGTTAAATAGCCATGTTAAATAGCCATGTTGAATAGCCATGTTAAATAGCCATGTTAAATAGCCATGTTAAATAGCCATGTTAAATAGCCATGTTAAATAACCATGTTAAATAGCCATGTAAAATAGCTATGTAAATAGCCATGTTAAATAGCCATGTTAAATAGCCATGTTAAATAGCCATGTTGAATAGCCATGTTAAATAGCCATGTAAATAGCCATGTAAAATAGCCATGTAAAATAGCCATGTTAAATAGCCATGTTAAACAACCATGTCAAACAGCCATGTAAATAGCCATGTTAAATAGCCATGTTAAATAACCATGTTGAATAGCCATGTTGAATAGCCATGTTGAATAGCCATGTTAAATAGCCATGTAAATAGCCATGTTAAATAGCCATGTTAAATAGCCATGTTAAATAGCCATGTAAATAGCCATGTTAAATAGCCATGTTAAATAGCCATGTTAAATAGCCATGTAAATAGCCATGTAAATAGCCATGTTAAATAGCCATGTAAATAGCCATGTTAAATAGCCATGTAAATAGCCATGTTAAATAGCCATGTTACATAACCATGTTGAATAGCCATGTTAAATAGCCTTGTTGAATAGCCATGTTAAATAGCAATGTTAAATAGCCATGTTAAATACCCATGTTGAATAGCCATGTTGAATAGCCATGTTGAATAGCCATGTTAAATAGCCATGTAAATAGCCATGTTAAATAGCCATGTTAAATAGCCATGTTAAATAGCCATGTAAATAGCCATGTTAAATAGCCATGTTAAATAGCCATGTAAATATTTTTACATTTTAGTCATTTAGCAGACGCTCTTATCAAGAGCGACTTACAGTAGTGAATGTATACATTTCATTTCATGCATTTTTTTTTTTGTACTGGCCCCCCGTGGGAATCGAACCCACAACCCTGGCGTTGCACACACCATGCTGGCGTTGCACACACCATGCTCTAATAGCCATATAAATAGCCATGTTAAATAGCCATGTTAAATAGCCATGTAAATAGCCATGTTAAATAGCCATGTTAAATAGCCATGTTGAATAGCCATGTTAAATAGCCATGTAAATAGCCATGTTAAATAGCCATGTTAAATAGCCATGTAAATAGGCATGTTAAATAGCCATGTTAAATAGCCATGTAAATAGCCATGTAAATAGCCATGTTAAATAGCCATGTTAAATAGCCATGTTAAATAGCCATGTAAATAGCCATGTTAAATAGCCATGTTACATAACCATGTTGAATAGCTATGTTAAATATCCATGTTGAATAGCCATGTAGAATAGCCATGTTGAATAGCCATGTTAAATAGCCATGTTAAATAACCATGTTGAATAGCCATGTTAAATAGCCATGTTAAATATCCATGTTGAATAGCCATGTTAAATATCCATGTTAAATAGCCATGTTAAATAGCCATGTTAAATAGCCATTTTAAATAACCATGTTGAATAGCCATGTTAAATAGCCATGTTAAATAGACATGTTAAATAGCCATGTTGAATAGCCATGTTAAATAGCCATGTTAAATAGCCATGTTAAATAGCCATGTTAAATAGCCATGTTAAATAACCATGTTAAATAGCCATGTAAAATAGCTATGTAAATAGCCATGTTAAATAGCCAAGTTGAATAGCCATGTTAAATAGCCATGTAAACAACCATGTCAAACAGCCATGTTAAATAGCCATGTAAATAGCCATGTTAAATAGCCATGTTAAATAACCATGTTGAATAGCCATGTTGAATGGCCATGTTGAATAGCCATGTTAAATAGCCATGTAAATAGCCATGTTAAATAGCCATGTTAAATAGCCTTGTTGAATAGCCATGTTAAATAGCTATGTTAAATATCCATGTTGAATAGCCATGTAGAATAGCCATGTTGAATAGCCATGTTAAATAGCCATGTTAAATAACCATGTTGAATAGCCATGTTAAATAGCCATGTTAAATATCCATGTTGAATAGCCATGTTAAATATCCATGTTGAATAGCCATGTTAAATAGCCATGTTAAATAGCCATGTTAAATAGCCATGTTAAATAGCCATGTTAAATAACCATGTTGAATAGCCATGTTAAATAGACATGTTAAATAGCCATGTTAAATAGCCATGTTGAATAGCCATGTTAAATAGCCATGTTAAATAGCCATGTTAAATATCCATGTTGAATAGCCATGTTAAATAGCCATGTTAAATAGACATGTTAAATAGCCATGTTGAATAGCCATGTTGAATAGCCATGTTAAATATCCATGTTGAATTGTAAGTATGAGGAGTTAGTGAGATAAGTGTTTATGCCTGGGGAAGTGGGCTGCACTTAATAAACAGACTATACACATATCCTGTGGACTCTTATCAAGAGTGGACTGTATTGTATGGTTCTCAATACAACACTGACCTTCAGATGAATCCATCTGGCTTTTGTCTAGAAAGCCTGGACTAAATTAGAACACAATTCCCACTGATGATGGCCTGAGGCCCAAACGTTTGTGTTTTGTTTTTCACCCTTTATTTAGGCACTTACTTACACAATTATATATTCTTTGGGCTACTTGATGTTTCAATCATCACATTTATTTTGAATTCAAGCCTCAGGTTTGGATATTTTCATGTTGTTTTTCAACAGTGTGCAGGTCTCTATTTCTTCCCCTAACCCGGAACAGGTAAACATGGATATTTGTTGAAATACATGTTTATGAATATGTGGAAGTGGATCTTAGAGTAGAATCATCCCTGATCACATGTGCTCTTATCAGGAGTGGTGGACTCTAGCGTGTTTTGACCTTAAATCTCTTTTCTTTACCAACCCACACACTTTAGGATGCTTTTAACCGTCATGGTATTGTTGCAGATTACAGTAGTATTGTGACTGTAGATTACAGTTGTATTGTGACTGTAGATTACAGTTGTATTGTGATTGTAGATTACAGTTGCATTGTTATTTTAGATTGCAGTTGTATTGTGATTGTAGATTACAGTTGCATTGTGACTGTAGATTACAGTTGTATTGTGATTGTAGATTACAGTTGCATTGTGATTTTAGATTGCAGTTGTATTGTAATTGTAGATTACGGTCAAATTGTGATTGTATTACGGTCAAATTGTGATTGTAGATTACGGTCAAATTGTGATTGTATTACGGTTGTATTGTGATTGTAGATTGCGGTCCAATTGTGATTGTAGATTACGGTCAAATTGTGATTGTAGATTATGGTCAAATTGTGATTGTAAATTACGGTCGTATTGTGATTGTAGATTACGGTCAAATTGTGATTGTAGATTACGGTCAAATTGTGATTGTAGATTACAGTTGTATTGTGATTGTAGATTACAGTTGTGTTGTGATTTTAGATTACAGTTATATTGCGATTGGTCAACGTATGTACTAAAATATATAGCTTTTAATGAGTTTTATGAAGGTAGAAAGGAATGTATATGAAAGTGGGAAAGGTAAAGTGGGCTGTACTTAAACAGAGTTCACAGCAAACTAGGATCCTTCACAGAACATTAGCTAAAATTCACATGAAATTCTAGTTAGGATTTTATTTAACATTAGGATCCTAATCTTTTTGATAACAAAATGTTTTTGTTTTTTGAAGAACATTGGAAACTTCTCCTAACGTTCACTAAAATGTTGTGAGCAACATCTGTAACAACTACCACACAACATACCCCAAACGTTCTCATTCGGTTTCCAGATAGTCTAATAACACACTGTACCACCATTTTGTTCACAACATACTACTGCAACAACATGTGAGAACAATAGAAATGGTTCTGGGAGAACATTACGGGAACGTTCTGCTAATGTTGACGGCTATGCTATTGAAAACAGCCATAAGCAGGGCATAAGCAGGGCATTTTCCTACAGCGGTCTCCTAACGTTACAGTGTGACATTATGACATCATAGTTATAATAACATTCCCTGAACATACATCAGCATTACAATTCTGGAGCAATGGAAGTTGTTCTGAAAATACATTCCTGGAATATTCAGTTAATGATGGAGACATTACTACTGAGACCTGGAACAACAAACACAACACCTGGAATATTCAGTTAATGATGATGGAGACATTACTACTGAGACCTGGAACAACAAACACAACACCTGGAATATTCAGTTAATGATGATGGAGACATTACTACTGAGACCTGTAACAACAAACAAAAACATTTCTGTGAGACTCTTATGAAGTTATTCTTTAAGGTAAGGGCATGATGATCCAGAACTGTTCTAAATACATACTTCAATAACGTCAAACAGAACTAAATGCCAAACAGAACTAAATGTCAAACAGAACTAAATGTCAAACAGAACTAAATGCCAAACAGAACTAAATGTCAAACAGAACTAAATGTCAAACAGAACTAAATGTCAAACAGAACTAAATGCCAAACAGAACTAAATGTCAAACAGAACTAAATGTCAAACAGAACTAAATGTCAAACAGAACTAAACGTCAAACAGAACTAAATGTCAAACAGAACCAAATGTCAAACAGAACTAAATGCCAAACAGAACTAAATGTCAAACAGAACTAAATGTCAAACAGAACTAAATGTCAAACAGAACTAAATGTCAAACAGAACTAAATGCCAAACAGAACTAAATGTCAAACAGAACTAAATGTCAAACAGAACTAAATGTCAAACAGAACTAAACGTCAAACATAACTAAATGCCAAACTAATGGCCAACCAAGAAACCTACACTTTACCATATAGTCACCATTCACACTTATCCCCTCTACCTGGAGCTCTTCAAAATAAAAGACTCAGAAACACTAACAGACAGACAATGTGTAGCAAACATTCATCTTCAAGGAGAAAATAAAGGAGGCAAAACAGAGGAGCCAGCTACACCGTGTAGTCCCTCCCATCTTATAGACTCAGTACATGTAGTCTGGACCTCTTCACCAGCTACACCGTGTAGTCACTCCCATCTTATAGACTCAGTGCATGTAGTCTGGACCTCTTCACTATAAAATCTATTAACATCCACATTCAAATTCTCACACACACACACTCCCCTCCCATTCTCCCTCCCTCCTGCCCTCCCTGTCTGTCCCCCCTTCCTCCTTCATTCTCTCTCTCAGCCTCATCTCAGGTCTGATATTGTGTGGTGAACTTGGCTAAAGTTTATTAAACGAGATGGCTGAAAGTGGCCCTAGGGCCTGAACCAGACACACACACACACACACACACACACACACACACACATACACTCTCTCTCTCTCTCTCTCTCTCTCTCTCTCTCTCTCTCTCTCTCTCTCTCTCTCCCCCTTGTCATCCCTGAAAGCATGTAAACACATCATACTCTATATGACCTCATATTCTGAAATAGAAAGAATTTCACCCTGTGACCCCAGTAATGATATAGGTCAAAGGTTACGTGTGTCAGTTCTAACACCCCATTGGATAAGACATGTTTAGATAAAGCTATGGCCGAGGGGCCTCTGTTCGCTGAGAAATGATGGAGCACTGGATGTCTTAACACCACACACACACACACACACACACACACACACACACAAAACACACACACACACACACACACACACACACACACACAAAACACACACACACGTACACACACACACACGCACACACACACACACACACACACACACACACACACACACACACACACACACACACACACACACACACAAAACACACACACACGTACACACACACACACACCACACACACACACACACACACACACACACACACACACAAAACACACACACATACGTACACACACACGCAAGTGTAGCACATGTGAAAGCTGTGTGAAGGCCTGAAACTCCTCAGCCTCAAGCCACCAAATTGTTAACTGTTTGGTGGTTCAGACTGGTAACACACTTCAGGAGGGTGGTCACGTGTGCTAGCAAGGCAGAGGTCCTGGGTTCAAACCGTGGTGTGAGCCGAGCCAGGAAGAAGTGGTACTCACTAAGCAAAAGCAACGTTATGTCCTTTACACTCGGATACACATGCTTACGCGTGTGCACACGCTTTCCTAAGAACACATACGCATGCACGGACACACACACACCCTTCCCTCGCTCCTTCCTCCCTTCATCACGCACCCCTAAAGCCAAGACCAGTCTATTCTAATTATACACTAACACCTCCTTCTAGAGTTCATCCATCCTTTATTTTCTTCAGTCTTCTGTTATTCCAACCAATGGCTTTGTTTTCTCTCTGACGCTTCATCAGCTACAGCTGTGTCTTTATGAGAACATAGCTGTTTCTGATAGCTGTGTCTTTATGAGTACATAGCTGTTTCTGATAGCTGTGTCTTTATGAGAACAGAGCTGTTTCTGATAGCTGTGTCTTTATGAGAACAGGGCTGTTTCTGATTGCTGTGTCTTTATGAGAACATAGCTGTTTCTGATAGCTGTGTCTTTATGAGTACAGAGCTGTTTCTGATAGCTGTGTCTTTATGAGTACATAGCTGTTTCTGATAGCTGTGTCTTTATGAGAACAGAGCTGTTTCTGATAGCTGTGTCTTTATGAGTACAGAGCTGTTTCTGATAGCTGTGTCTTTATGAGTACAGAGCTGTTTCTGATAGCTGTGTCTTTATGAGTACAGAGCTGTTTCTGATAGCTGTGTCTTTATGAGTACAGAGCTGTTTCTGATAGCTGTGTCTTTATGAGAACAGAGCTGTTTCTGATAGCTGTGTCTTTATGAGTACAGAGCTGTTTCTGATAGCTGTGTCTTTATGAGTACAGAGCTGTTTCTGATAGCTGTGTCTTTATGAGAACATAGCTGTTTCTGATAGCTGTGTCTTTATGAGAACAGAGCTGTTTCTGATAGCTGTGTCTTTATGAGAACATAGCTGTTTCTGATAGCTGTGTCTTTATGAGAACAGAGCTGTTTCTGATAGCTGTGTCTTTATGAGTACAGAGCTGTTTCTGATAGCTGTGTCTTTATGAGTACAGCGCTGTTTCTGATAGCTGTGTCTTTATGAGTACAGAGCTGTTTCTGATAGCTGTGTCTTTATGAGTACAGAGCTGTTTCTGATAGCTGTGTCTTTATGAGAACATAGCTGTTTCTGATAGCTGTGTCTTTATGAGAACAGAGCTGTATCTGATAGCTGTGTCTTTATGAGAACAGAGCTGTTTCTGATAGCTGTGTCTTTATGAGTACAGAGCTGTTTCTGATAGCTGTGTCTTTATGAGTACAGAGCTGTTTCTGATAGCTGTGTCTTTATGAGAACAGAGCTGTTTCTGATAGCTGTGTCTTTATGAATACAGAGCTGTTTCTGATAGCTGTGTCTTTATGAGTACAGAGCTGTTTCTGATAGCTGTGTCTTTATGAGTACAGAGCTGTTTCTGATAGCTGTGTCTTTATGAGTACAGAGCTGTTTCTGATAGCTGTGTCTTTATGAGTACAGAGCTGTTTCTGATAGCTGTGTCTTTATGAGTACAGAGCTGTTTCTGATAGCTGTGTCTTTATGAGAACAGAGCTGTTTCTGATAGCTGTGTCTTTATGAATACAGAGCTGTTTCTGATAGCTGTGTCTTTATGAGAACAGCGCTGTTTCTGATAGCTGTGTCTTTATGAGTACAAGGCTGTTTCTGATAGCTGTGTCTTTATGAGAACAGCGCTGTTTCTGATAGCTGTGTCTTTATGAGAACAGAGCTGTTTCTGATAGCTGTGTCTTTATGAATACAGAGCTGTTTCTGATAGCTGTGTCTTTATGAGTACAGAGCTGTTTCTGATAGCTGTGTCTTTATGAGTACAGAGCTGTTTCTGATAGCTGTGTCTTTATGAGAACATAGCTGTTTCTGATAGCTGTGTCTTTATGAGTACATAGCTGTTTCTGATAGCTGTGTCTTTATGAGAACAGAGCTGTTTCTGATAGCTGTGTCTTTATGAGTACAGAGCTGTTTCTGATAGCTGTGTCTTTATGAGTACAGAGCTGTTTCTGATAGCTGTGTCTTTATGAGTACAGAGCTGTTTCTGATAGCTGTGTCTTTATGAGAACATAGCTGTTTCTGATAGCTGTGTCTTTATGAGAACAGAGCTGTATCTGATAGCTGTGTCTTTATGAGAACAGAGCTGTTTCTGATAGCTGTGTCTTTATGAGTACAGAGCTGTTTCTGATAGCTGTGTCTTTATGAGTACAGAGCTGTTTCTGATAGCTGTGTCTTTATGAGAACAGAGCTGTTTCTGATAGCTGTGTCTTTATGAATACAGAGCTGTTTCTGATAGCTGTGTCTTTATGAGTACAGAGCTGTTTCTGATAGCTGTGTCTTTATGAGTACAGAGCTGTTTCTGATAGCTGTGTCTTTATGAGTACAGAGCTGTTTCTGATAGCTGTGTCTTTATGAGTACAGAGCTGTTTCTGATAGCTGTGTCTTTATGAGTACAGAGCTGTTTCTGATAGCTGTGTCTTTATGAGAACAGAGCTGTTTCTGATAGCTGTGTCTTTATGAATACAGAGCTGTTTCTGATAGCTGTGTCTTTATGAGAACAGAGCTGTTTCTGATAGCTGTGTCTTTATGAGTACAAGGCTGTTTCTGATAGCTGTGTCTTTATGAGAACAGCGCTGTTTCTGATAGCTGTGTCTTTATGAGAACAGAGCTGTTTCTGATAGCTGTGTCTTTATGAATACAGAGCTGTTTCTGATAGCTGTGTCTTTATGAGTACAGAGCTGTTTCTGATAGCTGTGTCTTTATGAGTACAGAGCTGTTTCTGATAGCTGTGTCTTTATGAGAACATAGCTGTTTCTGATAGCTGTGTCTTTATGAGTACATAGCTGTTTCTGATAGCTGTGTCTTTATGAGAACAGAGCTGTTTCTGATAGCTGTGTCTTTATGAGTACAGAGCTGTTTCTGATAGCTGTGTCTTTATGAGTACAGAGCTGTTTCTGATAGCTGTGTCTTTATGAGTACAGAGCTGTTTCTGATAGCTGTGTCTTTATGAGAACAGAGCTGTTTCTGATAGCTGTGTCTTTATGAGTACAGAGCTGTTTCTGATAGCTGTGTCTTTATGAGAACAGAGCTGTTTCTGATAGCTGTGTCTTTATGAGTACAGAGCTGTTTCTGATAGCTGTGTCTTTATGAGAACATAGCTGTTTCTGATAGCTGTGTCTTTATGAGAACAGAGCTGTTTCTGATAGCTGTGTCTTTATGAGAACAGAGCTGTTTCTGATAGCTGTGTCTTTATGAGAACAGAGCTGTTTCTGATAGCTGTGTCTTTATGAGTACAGAATGACATTATGGCAATTAAGGCAAAGACTGGTTTTAGG
>NW_021822941.1:833887-856387 GCF_901001165.1 Salmo trutta | reverse complement strand
AGGGTCAGTTCCAGGGTCAGTAGCTATATACAGGGACAGTTCCAGGGTCAGTAGCTATATACAGGGTCAGTTCCAGGGTCAGTAGCTATATACAGGGACAGTTCCAGGGTCAGTAGCTATATACAGGGTCAGTTCCAGGGTCAGTAGCTATATACAGGGTCAGTTCCAGGGTCAGTAGCTATATACAGGGACAGTTCCAGGGTCAGTAGCTATATACAGGGACAGTTCCAGGGTCAGTAGCTATATACAGGGTCAGTTCCAGTACCATATTTATAATGTGCAGGGATACTGGAGTGAAAGAGGTAGATATGTATAGGGGTATGGTGACTAGGCATCAGGATAGAGGATAAACAGAGTAGCAGCAGTGCATATGATGACTGTATGATGAGTGTGAGTGACTGTGTGTGATGAGTGTCAGTGTGACGGTGTGTGACGGAGTGTCAGTGTGACTGTGTATAATGAGTGTCAGTGTTACTGTGTGTGACGAAGTGTCAGTGTGACTGTATGTGACGAAGTGTCAGTGTGACTGTGTGATGAGTGTCAGTGTGACTGTGTGATGAGTGTCAGTGTGACTGTGTGTGATGAGTGTCAGTGTGACTGTGTGATGAGTGTCAGTGTGACTGTGTGATGAGTGTCAGTGTGACTGTATGATGAGTGTCAGTGTGAATGTGTGTGATGAGTGTCAGTGTGACTGTTTGTGATGTGTGACTGTGTGACTGTGTGTGATGAGTGTCAGTGTGACTGTGTGATGAGTGTCAGTGTGACTGTGTGATGAGTGACTGTGTGTGATGAGTGTCAGTGTGACTGTGTGGTGAGTGTCAGTGTGACTGTGTGATGAGTGTCAGTGTGACTGTGTGTGATGAGTGTCAGTGTGGCTGTGTGTGATGAGTGTCAGTGTGACTGTGTGTGATTAGTGTCAGTGTGACTGTGTGATGAGTGTCAGTGTTTCTAATCTACTAATCACATCACTAACAAAGTGTTTGTTTAACAGATTAGCTGCAATAACTGAATAATTCAAACAGTTGCTCTAATAGCAAAATATAAACTTTCCATGAAAAATAAAACAGTATAAACGAATAAAGACATGAAACTATGTATTTTTCTGCTTAGAACACCTACAACCGTTAATCACCTTTCCCTGAAATAACTGAATAGGAGACAGTTTGTTATTAAGGATTAGGTTCAAATGGGAATGTTCTCATATAAATTAGATTCATTGTCACATGTTGGCTTGAAAGCAACACTTTTAATGAACAGAAACTTAGTTTGATGAAAAGAGCTATGTGGATAGTTATTGGTAATAAAACATGTGCTCTGGGGATTGACGTTGTTCAGGAGCCTGTTGGTGTCAGACTTGTTGCTCCTGTACCACTTGTCACGTGGAAGCAGAGAGAACATGTCTTTATCTTGGCTGGTTTTAGTGGAACAATTTTCCGGTCCTTCCTTCCTGATATAGGGGTCTTGGATGGCAGGGAGCTCGGCCCCAGTGATGTACTGGGCTGTCCGCACCCCCCTCTGTAGTGCCATGCGACCGAAGGCGGTGCAATTACCATACCAAGCGGTGATGCAGCCAGTCAAGATGCTCTCAGATGTGCAGATGTAGAAGTTTTTGAGGATATGGGGACCCCTAACAAAGTTGTTCAACCTCCTGGGGGGGAAAAGGAGCTGATTATGATGGTGTTTCTAGTTCCAACCCTCTCTACTGCATTTAACAGGCTCTGCCTCGTCAGCTTGAATGATGTTAATTAAAGACTAACTAACAGGGGACAAGGCCAGAGTGCTGGACAAAATACTCAGCAAGGCAGAGTTGGGGTCTGTTGGGGGGGGAGTCACGCAGGGCTGTTAACAGTCATGTCTTCGTAATCTGCTGATACTGGAATGAGGCTGCTCTGACCAACAGATGAGGGAGTCAGACAGTGTGTGTGTGTGTGTGTGTGTGTGTGTGTGTGTGTGTGTGTGTGTGTGTGTGTGTGTGTGTGTGTGTGTGTGTGTGTGTGTGTGTGTGTGTGTGTGTGTGTGTGTGTGTGTGTGTGTGTGTGTGTGTGTGTGTGAGGCAGATAGCAGGTAGGCTTGTGACCTGAATATCTGCAATCTTCTCTCTCTCTCTATAGATGGTTTAGCTGACAAAGTCACTAAAACGATGCCCCTGCTTCCATAGGAGCCGAAGTCAGAGTGGTTGTGATTCTAGATGACCAGATAGATAGTAACAATGACAATAAACTGCCATGTGGGGAATTGTGACTCCTTTCAGCTGGTTTCATCTTGATACCATGTCTTGCTTTTATTTGTTTAGACTCATTTAATGGCAATGCTAATATGGCAAAAAAATGTGCTAGCTAGCTAATCAACAGTGGTGTAAAGTATTTAAGTAAAAATACTTCAAAGTACTACTTAAGTTGTTTTTTGGGGTATCTGTACTTAACTATTTTTATTTTTGACAACTTTTACTTTTATTTCCCTACATTCCTGAAGAAAATAATGTACTCCATTTATTCCATACATTTTACCTGACACCCAAAAGTGCTCGTTACATTTTGAATGCTTAGCTGGAGAGAAATGTTTTAAAAACAAGGAAATGGTGCTGTCTGCTTTGCTTAATACAAGGAATTTGAAATGATTTATACTTTTACTTTAACTTTTGATACTTATGTATATTTTAGCAGTTACATTTACTTGTGATACCTACATTTATTTAGAACCAAATACTTTTAGACTTTAACTGAAGTTGTATTTTACTTGGTGACTTTGACTTTAACTTGAGTAACTTTCCATTAAGGTATCTATACTTTTACTTGAGTATGACAATTGGATACTTTTTCCAACGCTGCTGACCACTGCAACTATAACAATGTATTTGAGAGACAATAAGTGATCATTGTGCAAATGTTTCTATATTTTTAAAAGTAGAGATGAATGATAGCTTACATGTCATCAACATTCTAAGCCAACCCCGTCTGTTTTGCTCCATAGTTGAGCACCAATAGGTTTTGTTGCTAAACAACCATGTTATCAACATTCAAAGCCAACCCGTCTGTTTTGCCCATAGTTGAGCACCAATAGGTTTTGTTGCTAAACAACCATGTTATCAACATTCTAAGCCAACCCCGTCTGTTTTGCCCATAGTTGAGCACCAATAGGTTTTGTTGCTAAACAACCATGTTATCAACATTCAAAGCCAACCCGTCTGTTTTGCCCATAGTTGAGCACCAATAGGTTTTGTTGCTAAACAACCATGTTATCAACATTCTAAGCCAACCTGTCTGTTTTGCCCATAGTTGAGCACCAATAGGTTTTGTTGCTAAACAACCATGTTATCAACATTCTAAGCCAACCCCGTCTGTTTTGCCCATAGTTGAGCACCAATAGGTTTTGTTGCTAAACAACCATGTCATCAACATTCTAAGCCAACCCGTCTGTTTTGCCCATAGTTGAGCACCAATAGGTTTTGTTGCTAAACAACCATGTTATCAACATTCTAAGCCAACCCGTCTGTTTTGCTCCATAGTTGAGCACCAATAGGTTTTGTTGCTAAACAACCATGTTATCAACATTCTAAGCCAACCCGTCTGTTTTGCCCATAGTTGAGCACCAATAGGTTTTGTTGCTAAACAACCATGTCATCAACATTCTAAGCCAACCCGTCTGTTTTGCCCATAGTTGAGCACCAATAGGTTTTGTTGCTAAACAACCATGTTATCAACATTCAAAGCCAACCCGTCTGTTTTGCCCATAGTTGAGCACCAATAGGTTTTGTTGTTAAACAACCAATGTGTCTCACTCTGTTTTCTCTTCATCATCTTCTTTGAAATAGAAACATGACAGATCACGCTGTGTGTGCATGACCCTGTTAAGACAGAAAGTTACACATTCCTCCTCTCCTCTCCTGTCAGCCAGGTCGCTCGAGATTCACTGTGAAATTCAACATCTGTCCAAGGTAGCATGAAGTCAGTAAGAAATCAAGTAAGTTTAGGTTTTGACTGGGCATTGGGGACGGGGATGGGCATAAGTCGTGAGCTCTGGCTCCGAGGGTTGCGTGTTCAATCCCTATCCCAAACCTTAAAGGGTGACTACACTTCCTGATTTGGCCTTGTTTTAGATTTGGTTCATTAAGAAATGCCAGCGGCCATAACTGAATTCAAATGCTAGTTGGTTTAGGGGTGTTGTTTGATGTGGGTGTCTCTTGAAAATCACTTCGCCAATTAGCTTCCGCTGGCTTGTGTGCAGCCATGGCAAAATTGGTTTGACTTTGAATAGCCTATCTCTGTTGCTAGTTAAGGACCATCAATAAATTACACAATATAAATCTGACAATATTTTGATGTTGCTAATGTTTTAGTTTTCTCATTAAATGCATTAAATATTTAAATATGAATTTCTACAATTTAAAGTTGGTTTTAGGTTTTTAAATCATTGCCATTTTTTACTCTTGAGTTTTTTTTTATATTGTCCCATGTACATTGTGCAATTTACTGATGGTCCCTAACTTCTCCCATAGAGATATCGAATGTCAAACCAAATTTACCATGGGCATTACGATCAGGTCACATGCAGCTGCACTCCAAATGGATGATTACTAGGGTGCTGCCAGCTGTGGACAGGATTGAAATAAACCAAAACCAGGAAAACTGTTACGGTGCCCTTCATTCCATGAAATACTATTGTATCCTATCATCTCACAAATATCTGTTCTGGACGAGACCAACTTTCTAACAAAAATTATGCTATTTACACTTGGTAGAAGATTTTGACATTCCATTCAGAATTAAAGCCTAAACTTAACCTTCAAAATGTGACTTTTATGGACAAATGTCTGTCACGACTTCCGCCGAAGTCGGTCCCTCTCCTTGTTCGGGCGACGATTGGCGGTCGATGTCACCGGCCTTCTAGCCATCGCCGATCCACTTTTCATTTTCCATTTGTTTTGTCTTTGTCTTACACACACACACACACACACACACACACACACACACATACACACACACACACACACACACACACACACACACACACACTAGTCCAAATCCCCTGGGTTTCACTCTAGTCTAGATGAGATTCAAGATACGTTAAATGCTTTTTCATTTCACTAACGAGCAGACAATCAGTGACTTAATCAAAACTCACTCAACTCAGAAACAGCTCCTAGGATTTGTCCCAAGAGGCCCCCTATTCCCTATATAATGCACTATGGGCCCTGGTCAACAGTAGATATAGGGAAGAGGGTGGTGTTTGGGACGCAACCCTAATCATATTACCAAGAAAAAGTAATTTGGGTGCAAATGGGCCTGCTATACTGTAGAGTTAAGTTCTCAGAGAAAATAAAAAGCTCATTGTTTTGTCAATTGTCTATGCTTGACAAGATTCCCCACTCAGTTGAATGGAATACATTTTGATGTTTGATTCTGAATGTAATACATTTTGATGTGTGATTCTGAATGAAATATATTTTGATATGAGATTCTGAATGTAATATATTTTGATGTGTGATTCTGAATGAAATATATTTTGATATGAGATTCTGAATGTAATATATTTTGATGTGTGATTCTGAATGAAATATATTTTGATATGAGATTCTGAATGTAATATATTTTGATGTGTGATTCTGAATTAAATATATTTTGATATGAGATTCTGAATGTAATATATTTTGATGTGTGATTCTGAATGTAATATATTTTGATGTGTGATTCTGAATGAAATATATTTTGATGTGTGATTCTGAATGTAATATATTCTGAATGTGTTTCGAAGAGCCACATGAAGCTTGGTTTGTGAAATAATAACATTATTTTAAAAGTCCAAAGCTGCAGTTCAATATCACACCTTGTATACGCAGACTATTCATTAGACTGTCAGTGTAGAGAGAGGTGTCTGTGTGTCTGTGTAGCACTTGCGTGTGTGTCTGTAAACATAGTGTACGTGTGTGTGTGTGTGTGTGTGTGTGTGTGTGTGTGTGTGTGTGTGTGTGTGTGTGTGTGTGTGTGTGTGTGTGTGTGTGTGTGTGAAAAGCCTCCTCAGTGATTTGGCTTGAAGAACTCAGGATTAGAGAGTGAACACAGATTTGGTTCACAAAGCAGCAAGCAATTTCACACCTTTTTACCCAGTTAACCTGATTTCAGAGAAGGACGAAAGGGAGAAAGAGACAGGGATGAAGGGAGGAAAAGAGAACAAATAATGTATAACGTTTTATAGAGGAGACAGTTCTATGCTAACGGAGGCAGCATGCTCTGACAGTCTCAACTCAGAATTAGACGTTTATCCATATTTCACAAACGTCAAATTTCAAAGTTGTTCCAAATTTCTACGTTTTGGCATTAACTTAGAATTTTTAAGATTAGGGTTAAGTTTAGGTATTAACTCTGAATGGTTAAGGTAAGAGTTAAGGTTTGGGATAGGCTTAAAAGAAAACATGCAAAGATACATTTTTATCCCTGGATTTGAACATGCAACCTTTGGCAGATGCTTAGTCTCAGCTGCCATCCCTGTCCACAATATCCTGGCAAATCCGAAACCTACTTGAAGGTAACAGCGCTCACTGTTGCCCCTAGTGACCGGTTTAAACGTCATCTCCCAACGTCCTCAGACATGAATGGACGTCGAGTATTGACTTGTATCACGGGTGACCTGGCTGAACAGAAGAGGGGAGGGAGGGAGGGAGGGAGGGAGGGAGGGAGGGAGGGAGGGAGGGAGGGAGAAAAAAAGCTGTGGTGTTATCTGTCTAATAAAGGAACGCACTTGGGAGAGTAGAGACATATGAGTGACATTCACTCTGTTTGTTTTGTTTGTTTCCAGTGGGAAAGATGAAAGTGAGACTTGACGTGGGGTTCCTCAAACAAAAGTCTAGTGGAAGTGTAATATTAGTACTGTAGATTATTACTCTAGATTATTACTGTAGTTTATTACTGTAGATTATTACTGTAGTTTATTACTGTAGATTATTACTGTAGTTTATTATTGTAGATTATTACTGTAGTTTATTACTTTAGTTTATTACTGTAGATTATTACTGTAGTTTATTACTGTAGATTATTACTGTAGATTATTACTGTAGTTTATTACTGTAGATTATTACTGTAGATTATTACTGTAGTTTATTACTTTAGTTTATTACTGTAGTTTATTACTGTAGTTTATTACTGTAGTTTATTACTGTAGATTATTACTCTAGTTTATTACTGTAGTTTATTACTGTAGTTTATTACTCTAGTTTATTACTGTAGATTATTACTCTAGTTTATTACTCTAGTTTATTACTCTAGTTTATTACTGTAGATTATTACTCTAGTTTATTACTCTAGTTTATTACTGTAGATTATACCTGTAGTTTATTACTCTAGTTTATTACTGTAGATTATTACTGTTCAGACTGAAATTGAAACATCGTATTGCTTACCATCATTGTAAGATATATAGTAAGACTTGTTGGTAGTAGAAGATGTTAATTTAGCTTGTGTGGTTTATGTGAAACTGCAGTATGTGTTTCTCAACCCCTGGTCTGTGGTCCAACACTGGTCCTTGGGATAATAACCAATCCCTGCCTCAGAATTGACTACTGACTTTGGTAGTTCTTCAATGAATCTACTGCAAGTGCTCCTCTGAACATTGCAACCATATATTGTGTTTATGCATTACAAAGGTTAGGAAACACTAAAAAGGAACACAGTTTACAGGAATTTGATATTGTTAACAAAGTTGGACAACTGCAAGCAAAGTAAAATGTGGGCTATACTTGGTTAATTCAATCAGGAAGCAGAGTTCAACATAAAAACTTATTGTGGTTTCCTCAAACGAACGCAACATGGATGAGTCGTCTACACTACAAATTCGAACATCATACTGTTTACCAACAAGGCCTTGGAGCTGATGGTTGATTGGCTAGTTGGCTGCTTTGAATGTCGTCTGCTTGGCACTGACAGGTCCTATGTGTGTGTTTGTGTGTGTGTGTCCTAGGCTTTTCAGATCGTCTAACAGATGGTCTTTGACAGACTGGGTCCCGGTCGGACGTTTTATCAAGTGGGAATACACACACACACACACACACACACACACACACACACACACACACACACACACACACACACACACACACACACACACACACACACACACACACACACACATACACACACACACACACAGTGATGGGAGCTAAACACACTTTGACAGCAGAATGGAATAGAATGGAGAGAGTGACAATATTATTTTAATTAATAATTTTATTACAATGAATATTGTATACATTGTTGTTTAGCAAAATTGACATAGAGAGAAAGAGAAGAGAGGAGACAGAAGAGAGGAGACAGAAGAGAGGAGACAGGAGAGAGGAGACAGGAAAGAAGAGACAGAAGAGATGAAGAGAGGAGAGAGAACAGAGGAGACAAAAGAGAGGATAGAGAAGAGAGGAGACAGAGGAGAGGAGAGAGAAGAGATGAGAGAGGAGAGAGAAGAGAGGAGACAGAAGAGAGGATAGAGAAGAGAGGAGACAGAGGAGAGGAGACAAAAGAGAGGAGACAGAACAGAGGAGAGAGAAGAGATGAGAGAGGAGAGAGAAGAGAGGAGACAGAAGAGAGGAGGCAGGAGAGAGGAGACAGGAGAGAGGAGACGAGATTAAGAGAGAAGAGAGGAGAGAGAAGAGAGGAGACAGAGGAGAGGAGACAAAAGAAAGGAGACAGAAGACAGAGGAGAGGAGACAGAAGAGAGGAGACAGAAGAGAGGAGACAAAGGAGAGGAGACAAAAGAGAGGAGACAGAAGACAGAGGAGAGGAGACAGAATAGAGGAGACAAAAGAGAGGAGGCAAAAGAGAGAAGACAGAAGAGAAGAGACAGAATAGAGGAGACAGAGGAGAGGAGACAGAAGAGAGGAGCGAGGGGAGACAGATGAGAGGAGAGAGAAGAGAGGAGAGAGGAGACAGAGGGGAGGAGACAAAAGAGAAGAGACAGAAGAGAGGAGACAGAAGAGAGGAGACAGAACAGAGGAGAGAGGAGACCGAAGAGAAGAAGGGAGAGATGAGTTGGATTCCAGTGAAATCGTATGTCGAGGGGTGTGTGTGTGTGTGTGTTTGTTGTGATTGAAAGCTATGTGGTTGAAAGCTACGTGTACTCAGTTGAGACAGCAGAAATCAACAGACTGCTGAGACAGGTAAATCTGTGAATAGGTATACACCTACGGCCTTGTGTGTGTGTGTGTGTGTGTGTGTGTGTGTGTGTGTGTGTGTGTGTGTGTGTGTGTGTGTGTGTGTGTGTGTGTGTGTGTGTGTGTGTGTGTGTGTGTGTATGATACAACTACACAGGGGCGGACTGGACCAGAAATCTGGCATTTTTTAAAAATCAAATCAAAATGTATTGGTCACATACCCATGTTTAGCAGATGTTATTGTGAGCGTAACAAAATGCTTGTGCTTCTAGTTCTGACATCGCAGCAATATCTAAGTAATCTAACAATTTCACAGCATATACCCAATACACACAAATCTAAGTAAGGAATGGAATTAAGAATGTATAAATATTTGGATAAGAACTGTCAAGCGGCATAGACTAAAATACAGTAGGAAAGTATAGAATGCAGTATATGAGATGAGTAATGCAAGATATGTAAACATTATTCAAGTTACATTATCTGTTAATGGATAAAATGGCGCCAGAAGAAATGGCAGCAGTTTTAAGGGCGCCCAACCAATTGTGCTGTTATGTGGGTTTTTTTTCGTGTTATTTGTAACTTATTTTGTACATAATGTTTCTGCCACCGTATCTTACGGCAGAAAAGAGCTTCTGGATATCAGGACAGCGATCAACCACCTCGGATTAGACAAAGATTTCTTCTTCAACAAGCAAGACGCACAAAACATTCTCCAAACATCCGACAAGGCCACATCCCAGTTATTGGCAAGAGGAAAGAGGAGAGACGCAGGTACAAAGGACACTCTTAAGGATCCGCAGCAGGCGAGTGGGAAAGCTGCCGTTACGTCAATATTACTCGCCAAGGTGCAATCATTGGACAATAAATTAGACGAGGTACGACCACGAATATCCTACCAACGGGACATCAAAAACTGTAATATCCTATGTTTCACAGAATCATGGCTGAATGACGACATGGATATTCAGCTAGCAGGATATACGCTGCATCGGCAGGATAGAACAGCACACTCCGGTAAGATGAGGGGGGGGGGCGGTCTGTGCATATTTGTAAACAACAGCTGGTGCATGAAATCTAACGAAGTCTCTAGGTTTTGCTCCCCTCAAGTAGAGTACTTTGTGATAAAATGCAGACCACACTATTTGCCTAAAGAGTTTTCAGCTATACTTTTTGTGGCTGTTAATTTACCACCACAGACGGATGCTGGCAATAAGACCGCACTCAGTCAGCTGTATAAGGAAATAAGCAAACAGGAAACCACTCACCCAGAGGCGGCGCTCCTAGTGGCCGGAGACTTTAATGCAGGGAAACTTAAATCAGTTCTACCTAATTTCTACCTATGTTAAATCTATCTATCTATCTATCTATCTATCTATCTATCTATCTATCTATCTATCTATCTATCTATCTATCTATCTATCTATGTTAAATGTACAACCAGAAGGAAATAAATTCTAGATCACCTGTACTCCACACACAGAGACGCGTACAAAGCTCGCCCTCGCCCTTCATTTGGTAAATCCAACCATAATTATATCCTCCTGATTCCTGCTTACAAGCAAAAATTAAATCAGGAAGCATCAATGACTCGGTCTATAAAAAAGTGGTCAGGTGAAGTAGATGCTAAACTACAGGACTGTTTTGCTAGCACAAACTGGAACATGTTCCGGGATTCTTCCGATGGCATTGAGGAGTACACCACATCAGTCACTGGCTTTATCAATAAGTGCTTCGAAGACATCGTCCCCACAGTGACTGTACATACATACCCCAACCAGAAGCCATGGATTATAGGCAACATTCACACTGAGCTAAAGGGTAGAGCTGCCGCTTTGAAGGTGTGGTACTCTAACCCGGAAGCTTATAAGAAATCCTGCTATGCCCTTCGACGAACCATCAAACAGGCAAAGCGTCAATACAGATCTAAAATTTAATCGTACTACACCAGCTACGACGCTCATCTTATGTGGCAGGGCTTGCAAACTGTTACAGACTACAAAGGGAAGCACAGCCGCAAGCTGCCCAGTGACATGAGCCTACCAGACGAGCTAAATCACTTCTATGCTCGCTTCGAGGCAAGCAACACTGAGGCATGCATGAGAGCATCAGCTGTTCCGGACAACTGTGTGATCACTCTCTCCGTAGCCGATGTGAGTAAGACCTTTAAACAAGTCAACATTCACAAGGCTGCGGGGCCAGATGGATTACCAGGATGTGTGCTCCGGGCATGTGCTGACCAACTGGCAGGTGTCTTCACTGACATTTTCAACATGTCCCTCATTGAGTCTGTAATACCAACATGCTTCAAGCAGACCACCATAGTCCCTGTGCCCAAGAACACAAAGGCAACCTGCCTAAATGACTACAGACCCGTAGCACTCACGTCCGTAGCCATGAAGTGCTTTGAAAGGCTGGTAATGGCTCACATCAACTCCATTTTCCCAGAAACCCTAGACCCACTCCAATTTGCATACCACCCAAACAGATCCACAGATGATGCAATCTCCATTGCACTCCACACTGCCCTTTCCCACCTGGACAAAAGGAACACCTATGTGAGAATGCTATTCATTGACTACTGCTCAGCGTTCAACACCATAGTACCCTCAAAGCGCATCACTAAGCTAAGGATCCTGGGACTAAACATCTCCCTCTGCAACTGGATCCTTGACTTCTTGATTGGCCACACCCAGGTGGTGAAGGTAGTTAGCAACACATCTGCCACGCTGATCCTCAACACTGGAGCCCCTCAGGGGTGCGTGCTCAGTCCCCTCCTGTACTCCTTGTTCACCCACGACTGCATGGTCAGGCACGACTCCAACACCATCATTAAGTTTGCAGATGACACAACAGTGGTCGGCCTGATCACCGACAATGACGAGACAGCCTATAGGGAGGAGGTCAGAGATTTGGCTGTGTGGTGCCATAATAACAACCTATCCCTCAAGGTAACGAAGACTAAGGAGATGATTGTGGACTACAGGAAAAGGAAGACCGAGCACGCTCCCATTCTCATTGATGGGGCTGTAGTGGAGCAGGTTGAGAGCTTCAAATTCCTTGGTGTCCACATCAACAACAAACTAGAATGATCCAAACTCTACAAGACAGTCGTGAAGAGGGCACGACAAAGCCTATTCCCCCTCAGGAAACAGAAAAGATTTGGCATGGGTCCTCAGATCCTCAAAAGGTTTTACAGCTGCAACATCGAGAGCATCTTGACTGGTTGCATCACTGCCTGGTACGGCAATTGCTCAGCCTTCGACTGCAAGGCACTTCAGAGGGTAATGCGTACGGCCCAGTACATCACTGGGGCTAAGCTGCCTGCCATCCAGGACCTCTACACCAGGCAGTGTCAGAGGAAGGCCATAAAATTGTCAACGACCCCAGCCACCCCAGTCATAGACTGTTCACTCTACTACCGCATGGCAAGCGGTAACGGAGTGCCAAGTCTAGGACAAAAAGGCTTCTCAACCGTTTTAATCCCAAGCCATAAGACTCCTGAACAGGTAATCAAATGGCTACCCGGACTATTTGCATTGTGTGCCCTCCCCAGCCCCTCTTTTACGCTGCTGCTACTCTCTGTTTATCATATATGCATTGTCACTTTAACCATATCTACATGTACATACTACCTCAATCAGCCCGACTAACCAGTGCCTGTATATAGCCTCGCTACTGTTATAGCCTCGCTACTGTATATAGCCTCGCTACTGTTATAGCCTCGCTACTGTTATAGCCTCGCTACTGTTATAGCCTCGCTACTGTTATAGCCTCGCTACTGTTATAGCCTCACTACTGTTATAGCCTCGCTACTGTTATAGCCTCGCTACTGTTATAGCCTCGCTACTGTTATAGCCTCACTACTGTTATAGCCTCGCTACTGTTATAGCCTCGCTACTGTTATAGCCTCTCTACTGTATATAGCCTCGCTACTGTTATAGCCTCGCTACTGTTATAGCCTCGCTACTGTTATAGCCTCGCTACTGTTATAGCCTCGCTACTGTTATAGCCTCGCTACTGTTATAGCCTCGCTACTGTTATAGCCTCGCTACTGTTATAGCCTCACTACTGTTATAGCCTCGCTACTGTTATAGCCTCGCTACTGTTATAGCCTCGCTACTGTATATAGCCTCGCTACTGTTATAGCCTCGCTACTGTATATAGCCTCGCTACTGTTATAGCCTCGCTACTGTTATAGCCTCGCTACTGTATATAGCCTCGCTACTGTATATAGCCTCACTACTGTATATAGCCTCACTACTGTATATAGCCTCACTACTGTTATAGCCTCTCTACTGTATAGCCTCACTACTGTATATAGCCTCGCTACTGTTATAGCCTCGCTACTGTATATAGCCTCACTACTGTTATAGCCTCGCTACTGTATATAGCCTCGCTACTGTTATAGCCTCGCTACTGTTATAGCCTCGCTACTGTATATAGCCTCGCTACTGTTATAGCCTCGCTACTGTTATAGCCTCACTACTGTATATAGCCTCTCTACTGTATATAGCCTCTCTACTGTATATAGCCTCGCTACTGTATATAGCCTCTCTACTGTATATAGCCTCGCTACTGTATATAGCCTCGCTACTGTATATAGCCTCACTACTGTATATAGCCTCACTACTGTTATAGCCTCTCTACTGTATATAGCCTCACTACTGTATATAGCCTCACTACTGTTATAGCCTCTCTACTGTATATAACCTCTCTACTGTATATAGCCTCTCTACTGTATATAGCCTCTCTACTGTATATAGCCTCTCTACTGTATATAACCTCTCTACTGTATATAGCCTCTCTACTGTATATAACCTCTCTACTGTATATAGCCTCTCTACTGTATATAGCCTCTCTACTGTATATAGCCTCTCTACTGTTATAGCCTCTCTACTGTATATAGCCTCTCTACTGTATATAGCCTCGCTACTGTATATAGCCTCTCTACTGTATATAGCCTCTCTACTGTATATAACCTCTCTACTGTATATAGCCTCTCTACTGTATATAACCTCTCTACTGTATATAACCTCTCTACTGTATGTAGCCTCTCTACTGTATATAGCCTCTCTACTGTATATAACCTCTCTACTGTATATAACCTCTCTACTGTATATAACCTCTCTACTGTATATAACCTCTCTACTGTATGTAGCCTCTCTACTGTATATAGCCTCTCTACTGTATATAACCTCTCTACTGTATATAACCTCTCTACTGTATATAGCCTCGCTACTGTTATTTTTCACTTCTTTACTTTACTTTACTTATTTCTTTACTTACCTATTGTTCACCTTTACTTACCTATTGTTCACCTTTACTTACCTATTGTTCATCTAATACCTTTTTGCACTATTGGTTAGAGCCTGTAAGTAAGCATTTCCCTGTAAGACCTGTTGTATTCGGAGCAAGTGACAAATAAAATTTGATTTGATTAAAGTGAATAGCGTTCCATTTATTAAAGTGGCCAATGATTTCAAGACTGTGTATATAGGCAGCAGCCTCTATGTTAGTGATGGCTGTTAACAGTCTGATGGCCTTGAGATAGAAGCTGTTTTTCAGTCTCTCGGTCCCAGCTTTGATGCACCTGTACTCACCTCGCCTTCTGGATGTTAGCGGGGTGAACAGGCAGTGGCTCGGGTGGTAGTTGTTCTTGATGATCTTTTTTACCTTCCTGTGACATCGGGTGCTGTTGGTGTCCTGGAGGGCAGGTAGTTTGCCCCTGGTGATGCGTTGTGCAGACCTCACCACCCTCTGGGGGCCCTGCGTTTGTGGGCAGTGCAGTGGCGGTACCAGGCGGTGATACAGCAATACAGGATTCTCTCAATTGTGCGTCTGTAAAAGATTGTGAGGGTTTTTTGTGACATCCAAATTTCTTCAGCCTCCTGAGGTTGAAGAGGCGCTGTTGCCCTTTCTTCACAACACTGTCTGGGTGGGTGGACCGTTTCAGTTTGTCAGTGATGTGTACACCAAGGAACTCAAAACTTTCCACCTTCTCCACTGCTGTCCCGTTGATGTGCATAGGTGGGTGGCTCTCTCTGCTGTTTCCTCTGAATTTCTAACACACAAGCAAATTGTTTTCCTTAAGTCCTTGATTATTTAACAAATATTGATCATTCAGCACAAAAAGAAGAAAGTTAGACAGGCCCTCTGGGCAAGAAAATGGACCAGCCCATCTAGCATGTTATGAAATGCAAGATAGCCAGTCCCTCCCTGCACCTACAGCCGAGTCCAAGGCCTTCTGAATAACATGACCTTCAAGTCAGTATATGGGGACATTCACACACAGAGAAGAATCATACAGCTATTGAATATGATGTTATGCTATTGCATCAAGAGTGTGTATTTAGATTCCTTAGAGCTGGTGGTGAAAATCCATTCATTTAAATAATGAGGAAGAAGTCACACACAGAAATACACACCAACTAACACACACTCAGAGGTAAATCACAGTGTATCTGGGATCGTTGCGTCGGGGCTTGGGAGGCCCCGTGGCTCCTGATATTGATATTGATTTGTCTGACATTGATTGTGTTCCCCGTTCCGAGCCCAATGCAACAGTACCATCCTTCTGTCTCTCGCTTTGTCTTCTCTCTCTCTCTCTATATATATATTTCTCTCTCTCCATACTGTGCCCCCCCAGAGCCAACAAGGAACAACTACCCCCGAAAACTACCCCCTCATCTGCCAACATTTCTCCTCTCTTTCCAAAAAGACGAGAGAACGATAAATCTGGAAGAAATCGAGTGCAGGGGTTGTTAATCTCAGGGAAGAGAACGTCCACTACATCCGAGAGCTTGTCTTGTCCTCCTCTCCCTAGAACAGAGGAACAGAGGGATTCTCTTGCCTCTCTTTAACAGTATAGTAAATCTAATTATATCAATACAACTAAACATGCTAGTTCTCAGGCCAGCCTCTCAGACAGTAGGACAGGATATGAGATGGGGGAATTGTCTCTCAGGCCAGCCTCTCAGATAGTAGGACAGGATATGAGATGGGGGAACTGTCTCTCAGGCCAGCCTCTCAGATAGTAGGACAGGATATGAGATGGGGGAACTGTCTCTCAGGCCAGCCTCTCAGATAGTAGGACGGGATATGAGATGGGGGAATTGTCTCTCAGGCCAGCCTCTCAGATAGTAGGACAGGATATGAGATGGGGGAATTGTCTCTCAGGCCAGCCTCTCAGATAGTAGGACAGGATATGAGATGGGGGAATTGTCTCTCAGGCCAGCCTCTCAGATAGTAGGACAGGATATGAGATGGGGGAATTGTCTCTCAGGCCAGCCTCTCAGATAGTAGGACAGGATATGAGATGGGGGAATTGTCTCTCAGGCCAGCCTCTCAGACAGTAGGACAGGATATGAGATGGGGGAACTGTCTCTCAGGCCAGCCTCTCAGACAGTAGGATAGGATATGAGATGGGGGAACTGTCTCTCAGGCCAGCCTCTCAGATAGTAGGACAGGATATGAGATGGGGGAACTGTCTCTCAGGCCAGCCTCTCAGATAGTAGGATAGGATATGAGATGGGGGAATTGTCTCTCAGGCCAGCCTCTCAGATAGTAGGACAGGATATGAGATGGGGGAATTGTCTCTCAGGCCAGCCTCTCAGATAGTAGGACAGGATATGAGATGGGGGAACTGTCTCTCAGGCCAGCCTCTCAGATAGTAGGACAGGATATGAGTTGGGGGAATTGTCTCTCAGGCCAGCCTCTCAGATAGTAGGACAGGATATGAGATGGGGGAATTGTCTCTCAGGCCAGCCTCTCAGATAGTAGGACAGGATATGAGATGGGGGAACTGTCTCTCAGGCCAGCCTCTCAGATAGTAGGACAGGATATGAGATGGGGGAATTGTCTCTCATTCTCCCCGATAGGATTTGGGTAATTGTCTCTCAGATAGGATAGGGGGAATTGTCTATTTTTCACAATAATGTACAGAGTGCCTCCCAGAAGGAAGGAAGGAAGGAAGGAAGGAAGGAAGGAAGGAAGGAAGGAAGGAAGGAAGGAAGGAAGGAAGGAAGGAAGGAAGGAAGGAAGGATGGAAGGATGGATGGATGGAGGGAGGGAGGGAGGGAGGGATCAGATAGACAAAAAGAAAGAGAACTGTTGAAGAGAAAGAGGGAGAGCGTAAAGAGATGAGAGAGAAGAGAGGAGACAGGAGACAGGAGAGAGAATAGAGAAGACAGAAGAGAGGAGACAGAAGAGAGGAAACAGAAGAGAGGAGAGAGAAGAGAGGAGACAGAAGAGATGAAACAGAAGAGAGGAGACAGAAGAGAGGAGAGAGAAGAGAGGAGACGGAAGAGATGAGAGAGAAGAGAGGAGACAGAGGAGAAGAGAGATGAGACAGGAGAGAGGAGACAAAAGAGAGGAGACGGAAGAGAGGAGACAGAGGAGAAGAGAGAGGAGACAGGAGAGAGAATAGAGAAGACAGAAGAGAGGAGAGAGGAGACAGGATAGAGAATAGAGGAGAGAAGAGAGGAGACAGAAAAGAGGAGAGAGAAGAGAGGAGACAGAAGAGAGGAGAGAGAAGAGAAGAAAGGAGAGAATAGAGGAGACAGAAGAGAGGAGAGGAGAGAGGAGTGAGGGGACAGAAGAGAGGAGATAGAAGAGAGGAGACAGAAGAGATGAAGGGAGAGATGAGTTGGATACAGATGAAATCGTATGTCGAGGGGTGTGTGTGCGTGTGTTGTGAATGAAAGCTGTGTGGTTTCCATACGTGCGCTCAGTTGGGAGACCAGAAATCAACAGACTGCTGAGACAGGCAATGCTGTGAAGATTTATACACCTACGGCCTTGTGTGCCTAGTGTGTGTGTGTGTGTGTGTGTGTGTGTGTGTGTGTGTGTGTGTGTGTGTGTGTGTGTGTGTGTGTGTGTGTGTGTGTGTGTGTGACACACCTACACAGGGGCGGACTGGACAAGAAATCGGGCTTTTTTTTTATCAAATCAAATCAAATTATGTTGGTCACATACACGTTTAGCAGATGTTATTGTGAGTGTAGTGAAATGCTTGTGCTTCTAGTTCTGACAGTGCAGCAGTATCTAACACGTAACATCTAACAAATAATATCTAACAATTTCCCAACATATACCCAATACACACAAATCTAAGTAAGGAATGGAATTAAGTAATAATATATATAAATATTTGGACAAGAACTGTCAAGCTGAATAGACTAAAATACAGAAGGAAAGTATAGAATACAGTATATACATATGAGATGAGTAATGCAAGATATGTAAACATTAAAGTGACACTATTAAAGTAATTAGTGTTCAATGTATTAAAGTTGCCAATGATTTCAAGTATGTGTATATAGGCAGCAGCCTCTCTGTGATAGTGATGGCTATTTAACAGTCTGATGGCCTTGAGATAGAAGCTGTTTTTCAGTCTCTTGGTTCCAGCTTTGATGCCCCTGTATTGACATCGCCTTCTGGATGATAGCGGGATGAACAGGCCGTAATTCGGGTGGTTGTTGTCCTTGATGATCTTTTTGGCCTTCCTGTGAAATCGGGTGCTGTAGCTGTCTTGGAGGGCAGGTAGTTTCATCCCGGTGATGCGTTGGGCAGACCTCACTACCCTCTGGAGAGCCCTGCGCTTGCGGGTGGTTCAGTTGACGTACCAGGCGATTATACGTACAGCCCGGCAGGATGCTCTCAAATGTGCATCTGTAAAAGTTTGTGAGGGTTTTAGGTGACAAGCCAAATTTATTCAGCCTCCTGAGGTTGAAGAGGTGCTGTTGCGCTTTCTTCACCACACTATTTGTGTCGGTGGACAATTTTAGTTTGTCAGTGATGTGTACACCGAGGAACTCAAAACTTTCCACCTTCTCCACTGCTGTCCCGTCGATGTGGAAACACACCAGCCCATTGCTTTCAGGCCCTGATTATTTACCAAATATTGATAATTTCGCACAAAAAAAAGAAAAAAGTTAGACAGGCCCACTGGGAAGAAAATGGACCAGCCCATCTAGCATGTTATGAAATGCAAGATAGCCAGTCCCTCCCTGCACCTACAGCCGAGTCCAAGGCCTTCTGAATAACATGACCTTCAAGTCAGTATATGGGGACATTCACACACAGAGAAGAATCATACAGCTATTGAATATTATGTTATGCTATTGCATCAAGAGTGTGTATTTAGATTCCTTAGAGCTGGTGGAGAAAATCCATTCATTTAAATAATGAGGAAAAAGTCACACACAGAAATACACACCAACTAACACACACTCAGAGGTAAATCACAGTGTATCTGGGATCGTTGCGTCGGGGCTTGGGAGGCCCCGTGGCTCCTGATATTGAAATTGATTTGTCTGACATTGATTGTGTTCCCCGTTCCGAGCCCAATGCAACAGTACCATCCTTCTGTCTCTCGCTTTGTCTTCTCTCTCTCTCTCTCTCTCTCTCTATTTCTCTCTCTCCATACTGTGCCCCCCCAGAGCCAACAAGGAACAACTACCCCCGGGAACTGTCTCTCAGGCCAGCCTCTCAGATAGTAGGACAGGATATGAGATGGTGGAACTGTCTCTCAGGCCAGCCTCTCAGATAGTAGGACAGGATATGAGATGGGGGAACTGTCTCTCAGGCCAGCCTCTCAGACAGTAGGATAGGATATGAGATGGGGGAATTGTTTCTCAGGCCAGCCTCTCAGATAGTAGGATAGGATATGGGGGAAATGTCTCTCAGGCCAGCTTCTCAGTTAGTAGGATAGGATATGGGGAAATTTCGTTCAGTCTCTCAAATAGGATAAGGCAAATTGTCTCTTATTCTCTCAGATAGGATAGGTGGAATTGTCTCTCCGTTTCTCAGATAGGATGAGGAGGATTGTATAATTTGCACAATAATATATATAGATCTGAGCCCATCGAAAGGTTATTAGCATTTATGTGATACATGGGGGGCATACCAGAAGGAAGGATTGATGGAAGGAAGAGGAAGGGAGGGAAAGTGGAATCAAAAATACAAAAAGAAAGATGTTGAGAGAGAACTGGGAAAGAGAAAGAGGGAGAGAGATAAGAGAGAGAAAGAGAGAGAGAGATAAGAGAGAGATAAGAGAGAGAAAGAGAGAAAGAGGGAGAGAGATAAGAGAGAGAAAGAGGCAGAGCGATAAGAGAGAGAAAGAGGGAGAGAGATAAGAGACAAAGAGAGAAAGAAATGTTGAACCTAATTGACAGCTACAGTTGAAGTGGGAAGTTTACATACACTTAGGTTGGAGTCATTAAAACTTGTTTTTCAACCACTCCACAAATGTCTTGTTAACAAACTATAGTTTTGGGAAGTCGGTTAGGACATCTACTTTGTGCATGACACAAGTAATTTTTCCAACAATTGTTTACAGACAGATTATTTAATTTACAATTCAATGTATCACAATTCCAGTGGGTCAGAAGTTCACATACTCTACTTGACTGTGCCTTTAAACAGCTTGGAAAATTCAAGAAAATTATGGCTTCAGAAGCTTCTGACAGGCTAACTGAAATAATTTGAGTCAATTGGAGGTGTACCTGTGGATGTATTTCAAGGCCTACCTTCAAACTCAGTGCCTCTTTGATTGACATCATGGAAAAATCAAAAGAAATCAGCCAAGACCTCAGAAAAAAATTGTAGACCTCCACAAGTCTGGTTCATCCTTGGGAGCAATTTCCAAACACCTGAAGGTACCACGTTCATCTGTACAAAAAATAGTACGCAAGTATAAATACCATGGGACCATGCAGCCGTCACACCGCTCAGGAAGGAGACACGTTCTGTCTCCTAGAAGTGAACATACTTTGGTGCGAAAAGTGCAAATCAATCCCAGAACAACAGCAAAGGACCTTGTGAAGATGCTGGAGGAAACAGCTACAAAAGTATCTATATCCACAGTAAAACGAGTCCTATAGCGACATAACCTAAAAGGCCGCTCAGCAAGGAAGAAGCCACTGCTACAAAATCGCCATAAAAAAGCCAGACTACAGTTTACAACTGCACATGGGGACAAAGATCGTACTTTTTGGAGAAATGTCCTCTGGTCTGATGAAACAAAAATAGAACTGTTTGGCCATAATGACCATCGTTATGTTTGGAGGAAAAAGGGGGAGGCTTGCAAGCCGGAAAACACCATCCCAAACGTGAAGCATGGGGGTGGCAGCATCATGTTGTGGGAGTGGTTTGCTGCAGGAGGGCCTGGTGCACTTCAGAAAATAGATGGCTTCACGAGAAAGGAATATATTGTGGATATATTGAAGCAACATCTCAAGACATCAGTCAGGAAGTTAAAGCTTGGTCGCAAATGGTCTTCCAAATGGACAATGACCCCAAGCATACTTCCAAAGTTGTGGCAAAAAAAATTTAAAACATTGTGGTTTAAGGACAACAAAGTCAAGGTATTTGAGTGGCCATCACAAATACCCGATCTCAAACCTATAGAAAAATTGTGGGCAGAACTGAAAAAGCGTGTGCAAGCAAGGAGGCCTACAAACTTGACTCAGATACACCAGCTCTGTCAGGAGGAATGGGCCAAAATTCACTCAACTTATTGTGGGAAGCTTGTGGAAGGCTACTCGAAACGTTTGACCCAAGTTAAACAATTTAAAGGCAATGCTACCAAATACTAATTGAGTGTATGTAAACTTCTGACACACTGGGAATGTGATGAAAGAAATAAAAGCTGAAATAAATAATTTTCTCTACTATTATTCTGACATTTCACATTCTTAAAATGAAGTGGAGATCCTCACTGACCTAAGACAGGGAATTTTCACTAGGATTAAATGTCAGGAATTGTGAAAAACTGAGTTTAAATGTATTTGACTAAGGTGTATGTAAACTTCCGACTTCAACTGTATATCACTTTATGTAAAGACAGACTGAGACTGAGGCACATAGTGAGACAAATTATATTAGAAAGGACATGACAGTGGCTGACCGTCTTCAGCCAACAATTAGACTATGCTATCACAATGGTTCTGATCGTCTTCAGCCAACAAGGAGACTATGCTATTACAATGGTTCTGAACATCTTCAGCCAACAAAGAGACTATGCTATCACAATGGTTCTGATTGTCTTCAGCCAACAAAGAGACTATGCTATCACAATGGTTCTGATCGTCTTCAGCCAACAAAGAGACTATGCTATCACAATGGTTCTGATCGTCTTCAGCCAACAAAGAGACTATGCTATCACAATAGTTCTGATCGTCTTCAGCTAACAAAGAGACTATGCTATCACAGTGGTTCTGAACATCTTCAGCCAACAAAGAGACTATGCTATCAAGCTGTCCCAGTCAACTATAAGTGTTGTTTTTGTGAATTGGAAATGTCTAGGAGCAACAACGGCTAAGCCAGGAAGTCGTAGGCCACTGAAGCTCAGAGAACGGGACTGC